>NW_008237435.1:1089375-1116674 GCF_000691975.1 Corvus brachyrhynchos
GTACAAAATGAATGAAATTTGTCTAATTGCCCTAATAACCCGGATTTAGTATAGCCAAAAAGAGTTAAAATGTCAAAGCATTGAACTTTATGGGATAAAAATTATTCTCCTGAAGTTTAGAAGTATACCCCCCCCACCCATGGTATGTCTTTCAGAGTTACTGGAATGAAACGAGATCAAGAAGTTGAACATACTGTACAGAATGTTCTTCTTTAGCAGTATCTTAGGCAGGTAGTCTGATCTGCCTTGGTTTTATTCGCTCTATCTGGCAGATGTGGTTTTTCAGTGCTTTTCTTCTAATGTGCAGACTTCTACAAGCTCAACTGCAAAACAGAGGCTATAATTTATTAAGAAGTATCTTTCATAAAACTGTGTGAAAAGCAGGGAAATGACAGCTGTGAACCGGGAAGGAGGCAATCTGTAAAGGGACTTGGTAAAGCTGTGCTGTGTTGCTCTCTCTGGCCTAGTAAATGACCTTCTACAGCATGCCTCACCCTAATTCCTGTTGCTCCCTCTGTAAAGGGGAAAAAATGGTTACATATTAAGTGAGGTTGTTTAGGATACATGAATGACAAATGTTGCCTAAATGTGAGATGTGTGGAGGGTAGTACTCACTTCCTGAAATTACAGCCATGGTAACTCTAATGGTGTAATTGCTTTCATTTTAGAAACACCAGCTGTAAGATGATGCTTTTTGTTTTCTTCCATGATGTTCTGTTGTCTTTTGATAAGAGATTCAAGGACATTTATGAAGGTTTTTTTGTCTATATGTTCCTAATTGCAAAATGCTCTAATTACTCTTTTCTATGTTTAGTAAACTACTAATTTAATTATGTAGTTTAGCATATTGGAAAGGAGTTGAAAACAGGAAGCTTAAATGAAAATGTAGTAAGTGAACAGTAAAATTAAGTTCATCGTAGACATGCTCCCAGATGAGCAAGATTTCAAGGCTCTGAATTCTTCTATCAATTAACATTTATGTGTTCAGTGTGAAAAAAAGTTTTACAAAGGAAACTGGTATATATAATTTTAAGTGGGTTTTTTGGTTCAGAATGATTTAATTTATTATAATTAGTGCTATCTTCTAGTATCTAAGTTGCCTGACACAAAAAAGAGATGTCCTTTTTCTGATTAAGTTTAGTGTTTTTAAATACCCAGTGTTTACCTGAAATGTTTATGCAACTCATTGTCATTTCTGACTATACCAGTGGTCTGACACTCTACTATTATGACAATATTATTTATATTATTGATAAAAAAGATACATTGGTGCACAAAGTAAGTTCTAGTTACTTCTTGAACTGCTGTAATTTTATACAACAGTATATGATGCCCTAGGTTAATTACTTTTTATTTTTACAGGTCTACTGAAAAGTCTCTGATTAAGTTATGAGAGTTCTCTGATTAACCTGTTCTTAGTCAGTCTACTATGGAAGTTTAGGAACGTGTAGCAAATTGCCTCTTTTTGCTAATGGCTCTGAGCATTGACCTGAGTAGTTACTGCAGCTGAGTGGATGCACAGTAACTTGTAAAACTTGTGACTTTGAGTCTTCGTGTATATCGTTAAACTTACTGTGATTTTTGTATGTGTGGAGAGTCTTTAATGGTAGTTTTCTGTAACCCTCTTTTTCTACAATGATAGAAGCCAGTGTTGATGTGATCTTGTGTTTTGTTTTCTAACAACAATGTTGTTACTAATTGCCACTGCTGGACTGGTTTAAACCCAGTTTGCATAACTTTAGGCAAATAATATTTTTTTTAAAAAAAAGCTAACAGACCCCCAGACAAGCCTTTAAAGAAAGAGCACTTATTTTCAAGAATTTTCCCAGAAAAAGCACAAGCTTGTGCAACTTTCTCCTGGAAAAATAACACAGAAATATTCTGAAAAGGTGTAAGTAATGTCAAACAAGGGAGTAGAATGGATTTGCTCTAGAAAATTTTGATATAGCATCTTTAGTAATCTGAAGCTTTTAAAGGCAAATGCTAAAGAAACAGTAAACAGTTGTTCTCAGAACAGGTGGAAACACAGGACTTACATTATGAATAGAAGAGCAGGTAGAAAATAGAGCCAAGGAAGTTCAGTTGAAAATATACAGAAAATATGTCATTGCTGTTCAAAGTGTTAAATAATTAAAGCTTTTCCCTCAATGTGCAGATATGAACTATTTGCATCATAAACTTGAAAGATTGACTTTATTGATAATATTGACATCTTAATTACTATGATTTACCTTTCACCTCCTTTTAATGTCAGGTTGCTACAAACTCTGGATTTATTTGTGAGATTGTGAAAACATTTAGAGAAATGGTTTTAGGTTTTTTTATCATCAGGCTAACTTCTCACATATTCTGTGAAGTTAGGCACATAAGACTTGTACGTGTAGGTATTTAAATCTGACTGAATGCAGAGCTAATGTAATTAATGACAAACAACTTTAGTAAAGAGTGTAGAATGTTAGCTTTCACTGTGCTTCTGTGTTACCCATTGAAACCTGCTGTGGTGGGCCACCATCAAATTACATGCACACACCAACATAAAGTGCTACTTGAAAAATCTCGTTCCATCAATAGGATTTTTTTTTTCAAAATGTGTATCTAAGCAGCTGTTTAATAAAATAACTGTGTGAGATGACAATGCGGAATTCATGTCCAGTTTGAGATCCCAAGGAAAGTTGTATCACAGTATGCAAGCTAGTAGCAATAAGAAAACTTCCCACAAGTTTCACCCCAGTATTTTCAGCCAGTGGGGTAGGGGATGAAGAAAATATTTACAGGCTGCTGAAATCGCCAGAAAAAATACATGCGCTCTTGGTTACACTTCCTTTTATTCTTTACCTGTGCTTCTAGTGTTAGTGAAAGTTCTGTTTGCAGCTGTTCTCAGAACAATTACTCATTGCTCAATCTTTGCTCAGTACTGGCAGTGTTTTTATTTAATGATTTGGCAATAATTTTTTCTTATTTAAAAGCTTTGCCCAGGAAAAAGTATTAAACTATTTTTATTGTGCATTCCAAAAAAAGCCAAAACTCCAACCTTAAGTGAGGAAAGCTTTCAGTCAATTGGAACTTGGATGGTAATGCACATTGGTTCTGTAGTGTTAAATGTCACAGTACAGGATGCTATTTGTGTTGTTTCAAAGAGGAAAAAAAAGAAAATGAGTGGGTACTGTAGCCATATAACCAATTCTGGGATATAAACATAATGAAATTATTGGTAGTTAATAACAACATGAAGTATTTAGTAGTTCCATTGGTGAAATACTATTGAAGATGAAAATTTTAATAATTATTTAAACTGAGAAATGCAAGTACCATAATTGAAACCAGGATGAGTAGAGAGTAAAAATCGTTTCTTCTGTCCGCTAAGAGATTGTTAGTCCTTTACTTAACCATTGGTAATCAGTCTGTACTGATGTTTGCTATATTAGCTTTGGCATATAGCTATGCTACAGTAAAATAAGATAAATACAAAATTTTTAGTAATTTTATCAAGATGAGTTAATTTAATCTTGAGAGTTTTTAAATAAAGTTTTTACTTGAATATCAACTGAAGTTTAAAATTTATAGTCTTTATTCAGTAAAGATTAATAAAATAGTAGTTATTGCTTTAGGCCCTAAGGAGTCTCATTTGCTTGTTTGTGTATCTGCCTGTGTAAATAAAATTTTGGGAAATACTTGGCTGTGCAGCAGCTGCAGAATTTTATAGCTAGGATGGAAGAATTCACTTCTGAGAAAGAAAGCAGCAGTAGAAAAGCTTATTGAAACCAGTGTCCCTGAGCATTATCAGCAGCTTGTCCTTACAAACAGACCAACTATGCAGCTTAAATGTAAAAAACTATGGACGCTTTCAACCTGTCACATTGAACATTGGTATCTCACCAATATGTGTATGATTTCAATCAGGAAAATAAAATAGGCAGGTATTTGTTGTAAAGAAGAGTTATTCTAGTTCATTGCCCTTATTTTTTGCTCAGTTTTATAGTATCTTGTGTTTAGGCCTAGCTATTCAAGTTCTGAGAGGAGAAAAATAGAACACAATGCATTTGCAAGAGCCAGGGAATGTTGTCTTGTTAAGCTGCTCCCTTGGAAGGCTCTCTGAGTTTGTAATTAATAAGCTAAAGCAGCTTAGCTCAAACAATGTGTGAAACTCGGTGATCAGGTACTTTCTTTAATTGTTTGCTCCAATTCTACTGAGCTAAGACTTTTAGACTAAAGGATCCTCACTATGTATTATACAGGTGTAGGCCACACTGGCGGCTGCACCCAGAGGTTGAGATTAAATTATCCCTATTAATGTGAAAGAGAGAAGGCACTATTCCCATTGAACTTACACGTAGTTATGACTGTGTGCAACAAATATAAATGCCTTCAGATCATTAGATCATGTCTCTCACACAGCCTTGGTTTACAGCTGAGAGATGAGCTTTCAAGCAGATTACAGGCTAAAATTTCCACTAGGGCAGAGGGGAAGAGGATGACGAAGGTCTTTTGCTCAGTACTTGGAGCCAAAAATTTTGTGCATCTTGCATGGCTTTGAAGTAGTGAAAGACTGTGACAGGACTGTCAGCTGGATGTATAGTTTGTCTTTTGAAGGGAGGAAGAGATGGTATTATCTGTTTGCTGGAGCCTATTACTACTTCATTTATTAAAAGCAAATGAAAATAAGTCAGTTAAATGTTTTAAATAAAAAGAGCCAGTAAGCAACCTTTTGTGATTGATGAAGGTCAGGTAACATGTCTTCTGCCTGCTTTTGATAGTAGAGGGCTTTCAAAAGGTATTCTGGAATCTGTTCGAGCCTTTGCAGTTGTTTGGGGTTTTTTTTAGTTTGCTTTGTTCAAAAATGTATTCTGGAATCTGTGCAAGCCTTTGCAGTTTGGTTTTTTTTTTTTTGTTTGCTTTTTTTTCCCTCAGGTGACCTCAATTACTGCCGTGAAAAATAGATATCAATCAGGGATGGCAGGGAAAGAAGGGAGGGAACAGGGAACCTTATAATTTGCCTTCCTAAGAACAATATTAATGTATTAGTAAAGAAAGGATAGAAGTTAGTGGTGGTAAGTCAGGAATTGTGAGACACCTCATTTTTGCTAATTAATGATCTCATTGAGGATGCTAGCTATTCATCCTTTCATACACAGTACTAAAACATAATTGTTTCTCCTTGGATGATTACAAATGGAAAACTGTTTGTCATCTTTTTTAATTCAGCTTAATTAAAAATACGGCTTAATCAGCCTCAAGAAGAAAATCTGTATATATGTCAATAAATTGTGATAATAGTTTACTAGAGCATAGCAAATACTGTCCCTGAAAGCCTGCTGGAATAAAATGCTTCATAGAATTTGATGCTGCTTGTTCACGCTGATGTATTTATTTCTTCTTCACTAGGAACTGATGGCCAGTAATAAGAAACCTAAATCCATTCAGTTTCCTTGCCCCTTCTTAAGTTATAAACTCTCCCCTTTTCATATTTAGGAATATGGATTGGATGAGTATTTAAATCTTGTTACTGTTTGCTACTTCAAACATTTTACCTTCTTTCTCTCCACAACACTTTTTGTCAGAATACAACACTTTATCTTGGTTACCAACCTGTGGAATGTTTTTATAAGGATGAGAAATTCCTGGTAAACATATGGTTGCCCTCATTGTGCCAGCCCTCACTATTGTCTTAAATTCATTTCTTTAACTGATGTGGTTCAAGTAGTGCCAGACTCTTTTCCTTAAAAGATAAAATTATCTGTGGTTGACTTTTATTACTGTGTGAGGCTTGTGCTGGGCGTTGGTACGTTTCAAGACTCCATTTACAAAGCAGATGACTCACTGTCAGTTTCATCTTATTCTGTATTAGTGGATTCCACTTAATTTGCTTTCAAATGACAGGTTCATTGTAAAAAATTTGATTATCTGGCAAAAAGCTTTTCAGACTGTGAAGTACAGAATGTTTCCTTTGTGTGTGTATAGTTATTGTGATTTATCTTTAATTATACTGTAGTTATGATTTCAGGTTGATCTTGTCTCTTAGTGAGTTTAAGTCAAGCATATTATTTCCTTTTAAAGAGGACTGTTGCTTTGATCTTTCAGTCAAATATTTTAGAATATCTTGGAGTATATGAAGATAATATTCTGTTATCAAACTGAGAAATCAACAATCCTTCCTCCCGCCACCCTCAATCCATAACTGGATTTCTGAAAATTTTAAATGCTCTGAATAACAAAAAATGAGTGGTGGAAACTTATTTTAAGTAGCTCAATAAAAGATTCATGCACTGCCATTTGGTTCCTTTAAAACGAGAGAAGTGTGCTAAATGCCTGACATTCAGATCTTGAAGTCTGGATTGGTCTGAGGAAATAACATTAGAACTGGGTCGCCAGATGTTAACATGTTTTATTAGAAATGAGGAGGAGACTAATCTGCTTCTGCATTCTCAGAATAGATTGAAAACATGCTATTCAGCCAAAAATAGATAAAACTGAAAAACAATTCTTTGAGCTAAAATCCCAGTATTACTTTTTAATGGACAGAGTATTTTGTGGAGCTGTTTTGTTATGCGTCTTGCTGAAGCTTTAATTGACCACATCCAGACAATTATCTATCTTTCCTCCTCTGGGCCTTGATTAAAGCTTACTAGAAGAACTTTGAGAGGAAAAATTCATGCAGGATTGTGATAATCAAGTATCTGGGTTGTGTGTTTGAGAGTCTGGAGCAAATTATTTCACCTGAATTATGGGATATAATCTTCAGGGACTTCCTTGAATGACCTGGTTGACTGGGATATAAAGGGGTTTTTATTTGTAGGAACTGTCATTCTCTAGATTTCTAAAGTAGAGAGATGGAGTGTAGCGGGTTATTTTTTCTTAAATGTCACCATTGTTAATCTTGATGTTGTTTCTCTTCTGTTTGAGAGCTTTTTGATATTTTCAGTTAGGTTTCTAATTAGAGAGTAATGTGCAGTGAGTTCCAGGAATACTTAAACTGCTTAAAATATGTTGGGTGGGGTTTTCTTTCTGTAGAGTAGTTTAGTTTGAAAAGCATAACTATCTATCCAGTGTTTAGAACTTCATATTCTGTATTTGAGGCACTTTTCAGTAAGAAACCTGTGAATGGAAGAAACCGAAATACTGAAAACAGAGTTGTTAGTGGTCTTATGCTCTCAGGCTAGTAGCTTGTACTAGCAGTCAAGCAACAGCTTTGCTTATGAATCAACATGGTGGTGTTACACAACACTGTCATTACAGCCTGTTATCAGCTCCTGTTCTGGGACAAGATTGCTATTTGTCTCTGTACAGTGACTGTCTCCTGCATGTAGAAACTTCTCCAAAACAGAAAGGATGTTTTTTGTGAAACGTTTTATAACTTGAATGGGGGAGGAGGTGGCAGGCTGTGGTTCATAAGCAAAATGTAAATTCTTTGCCAGGACTTTATCGTATTACTGGCAGTGTTTTGGTGTTTTTGGATGTAGAAGAGAGTTTTGGTAGTTATGGAAGAAATGTTAGTTCTCCTTAGGGTGCAGCAGCTTTACCAATATAAAATAGAAGAGTGGAGCCCCTGTGGGATTAATGTTTAACTTCTAACTATTTATGAGTTAATTTTCTTCCTCTTTGATCTCTGAGTCAGATTAAGATTTGAGTTTACAGTGTCCAGGAAGGCTTAGCCTTGGAAGACTATTCCTTTCTTGCATTTGTAGTTTCTTGCAACAAAGAGAAGGGAATGTGAATGCATAGGAATAGAAGGTTTGTAGCACAATTCAAGTGCAGATGTTTTGGTCCTGCATGCTTCCTAGTCTGTGAAGTTGTGTTCTGTCTTTGTTTCTTCATATCATAATGATACTGCCTTATTGGACATGGCTAGTTGAGTTTCTACCAATCCAGGTGAAAAGGCCACCACATTTCAGTTATATTGCCCATCACATCTTGTTTTAATGGTGAAATAAGGTGTGGCAATGGAACATATCCTCCAACAGAAGTGAAAGGAAGCTGTTGGCCCATTTTCCACTTTTTGCTCTGCTTGTAGGTTTCTGCCTCTCTGATATTTTTGCTTTTTTCCCTAGGTGTTTGCTACCAAATTCTTATCACTTCCCTTAATATATCATGTCTTTTGCAGAATCTGCTTTGGGTTTAATCAACTCAGCTTTTCTCCTTGTTACTTTATTTCTCTGTAAAAAGGAAAATCACTGTTGTTTGTAGGTAAAGTATTTGACTATGACAGCTCATCATTTAGTTTACTCTTTTAAGATATTGCTGATTGAAGACATTGCACATTTCATGCTGCATTTCTTGAAACACCAAAAAGTGAAGTATTCAAGAATTGCAATTTAATTTTCTTTTTATCATTTACCTTTTCAGAGTTTGTAATTTCAACTCATAGGAGATAATAAGCCAGGAGTATGGGCACACATTCAAACTTGATTGGGTTAAGGTGTTAATATTTTACTGCTAATCAACAGAGCCAGTACACCACTGTATCTATGCTTTGCCTGCTCCAGTTATGAAGATTAAGACATTACCTGAAGCAACACTCACTGGTTGGCCTAGGTGCTCTCAGCTCTATGTACATAATTAGTACTAGGTAGTGACCCCCCTAACTTGACTGTACATGGATTTTTGTTTGCCCATAGCTCTGTTAAACTTTAACTCTCTGTGCTCCACTTTACCAAGGGAGGGGCAAAGCTGTTGGAAGAGTTCTGACAATGGGCTTAGAACTGAAAATAGACTCCTGATACGGTGATACTCCTTTTGAAAGGTATTGAGAAAGGTAATTTTCACATGCCTACAAGAGCTAGGTAAGTTTCCATGGTGGGTAAGGGAAATACCTTTGCATTACTTCATTGTGAGGGATTGTGGTTAAAGTCTGTTGTCCTCTCTGTCCATGGGTGTCCCTTGTTTGTGGTAGAATCAGAAAAAAGATCCCTGGCAATGTGATGGTGATGATGCCATATATGCTTTAGGAATATAGGTTATTGGCATTTGAGGTAACTAACAGGGACATGACCAGTGAAATAATTTTGTATCTGTTAATAAGCATTTATGTGCTATAACATCCAGCTCAGTGGTACACAGTGACCAAACTACCTGTTTCTTGGGTTGATTCTGAAATACTCTAACTGAAAACCTCTAAACTCCTGTACCATATTGCTGCCTTCTCTCCCTTTTCACATGTTGCACCTTTTACATGCTTTTGCCCTGCCTGCTTCTTTATGTGATTCACCAGGAATCAACACAAGTGAGAATTCAGCTGTGGCATTTGAGATGTTACCTCCCCAGTTCCAGAGGTGACCAAGTAAGATGTGTGCCAGTTTGGAGAAAGAAGAGTGTGTATTTTTGCTAGAAGCCATTGACTTCAGACATATATTTAACTGGAACCATGACAGACAGTGAGTGCTGTCTGTCAGGATAGAAATGATTGAGGTGGTTGTGAGCTGTCTGGGGAGCTGTCAGGAATTTTACTCCACTGGCACCAGTTAATTTTCTGTTCTTTTTTCCATATGCTTTAAGAAGTCTTAAAAGTTTGATACCCTAGAAAATCTGTGGAGGATAATTGAAGGAGTTGCACAAATCCTGTTTGACAGAAATAACAACAGAATACAAACCATTGCTATGTCAGTCATGTCTCAAGTACTTGAATAAACTTCTTTTGAAAGTGATGCTTGGATCAGTGTTAAGCTGTGTTCCTTGATTTCATCCCTGATTCACCCTTTCCTGTTGAGATAGGTGAATAAGTAATCTTGGTTTCAGGAAAGACTTCCACCTTTTTGAAAATACTTCTATAAGCTACTGGTGACATCACTTCTCTTTGCCTTTTGCAGGTGATTATTCCTTTAGTTGAAAGATTGTGCTGTTAACCAGTCTTGGGTTTCTGATAGTCTTACTCTGCTGTTCTATTTCCCTCTAGATAGTGAATGTTTTTATCAATTTGATACATTTTAGTTCTGGTTTGCTTTAAAGTTGTATTAAAAAATGTTTAAGCATAAGATTCTCTCTCAAAAATAAGGAAAAGATCAAAGTTAGATTGCCTGTGCATCCCTCATGTATTCCCCTATAAGTTTGCAGCATGTTTTCTTTCAGTCCCTTTCAATAGAAAGTGGACAAGCAGGAAAGGTGCTTCTATATGAAATCTTTTGATGGATTAGCAGAAGCATTGAAAAAGTGTCTTATGAGAAGGACAGTAAAGCAAGCACAGCTCCCAGGAGCGTATCATGTATGGAAAACATCCATTTGGGGGTTATTCTAGGCATGAACAGCTGCACTAGCTTGTATGTTGACTTGAAGGAGCTGGTTGAGGGGCTGAAAGCAACTTGACTGTGTGATTAAAAAATGGTATTCCTGATCCATGGTAAGGAAAAAGCCAAAATCAGTTGTGGTATTGACTTAAGTTATGCATGTCTTAATATAGCTGGAGTGTTGAAGGGCTACTGGTTTTTAGAAAAAAAAATACTAATATATGGTATCAAGTTGTCTCAATATGGAAAACAACAAGAGTAATAGTAAAAGTCAATATGGCAACATGAGGACCTGTTCAGTGACATAAAGATTGAGGAGGCTTTGTACAGGACAGAAAAATGAAACTAAGTAATTACTGTTAAAGGGACAAGCATATACGAGTGAAATCTACTCACGATTCATTGTTTTAAATCGGTATATTTGAAAAGCGTTAAAAGATGTTTTTATAAATCATTAGAAAGATGAGAGAAAGGATGAGCTTGTAAACAGGAAAGGAAAGCAAAGCAAAGAATAGGTGACACAAATACTTGAATTGATGACAAATCATGCCAAACAAAAAGGGCAGGTTCAATATCTTTATTTAGCTATGTAGGTTGGATTGCTTTTTTAAAGTGTTTAAGCAACTGAATCTGAGATTTTTGACAATTCTTTTGAGTGAGTTTCCAGATGATAAATATTATTTTTGTTTTTCTACTATCATGTGAAAGGTTGACTTTTGGAAATCACTGGACCAAATAGTGTCTGATACCTATAGCACACATTAGACAATTAGCAGAGACAATTAGCCAGATGATTTAGGAAAAGAAATCACATTCAATTAACATGATTTCCTGCTCTTACTGGGCTGTAGCTGTTGTGAAAGAGGAGCAGTAGCTGTATTTTGACTGTGCAAAATTTTTCCACACATTTTAGTATGACATTTGAATAAGCACACAAGAAAAATGTGGTATCAATCATGTGGACTCTATTTTTTCTGAAACTATAAAGACCACAAGTTATCAAAGTTGTAGTTGGCTGTTTAGACTGGGTGTCCGACTGAGAAGGGGTGTTTGGTTCTGCCAGAGTGAACCTGCCGAAGGGTATTTTGAGGGCAGTCTGCATTGCCTTGAAAGTGTTTGGTTGAGATTGGGAAAGGTGAGATGCAAGTTGAAATAAATTAAAGAACTCTTTTGTGTTCATGAAGCCTAAGAGAAGTAAGTTGACGATAATTTATTCAATCCACCTAGATCTCTTACTGTAAAGAAAACTCTTCCAGTTATAGAAGCAAGAGATAAAGTGATGTGAAAAAATGGTAAAGGCTTTTAACATAACTTCCTTATGTTTGGAAGATGGAGAGGTATCTTTAAGTCCTAAATTTGTAACATTCTACAAATGAGAGTTAAAATTGTCTGAAAAGTGTTACTCTGTTACATTTTGTCCTGCTATGTGTATAGTTGCTAATTTTCTAGAATGTTTATGAAAACAAAAACAATAATTCTGTCAAATATAAGAAAGGCTTTTCCACTGGTGAAACCGTTCCTTTTCAAATGTTCAATTTGAGGAATGTGCAGTTGCAGTGTGCCTTTTGTAGCTATTGTGTATGGACTTGATATACCAGAGTCACATTTTTTTTAAAGTACATTCAAATCTTGAAGCTAAGAATGTGTGTTTAGACTGTGTTACTGTAAGAAAATTAATGTCCTTTGTATCCTTTTTGGTCAGCAAATCCTATTCAACACTGAAGAGAAATTAATTTCAAGTTTTTAAATTTAAACTTTAGATATTTTCTGTATTACTGTGGTAACGAGGAACTCGGCTTCCTAATTAAACTATATGAATCTAGTCTTTAAGGGCTTTGTTTAAGAACTTTTTTTTTAAACTAGATCAGTCTTCTGATAATCCAGTTTCTGTATTAATGAGACACAACTGGAGACAAATTATTGTATGAAAGAGAGGAAGAAAAAAATAGTCCTTCATAATATCTGTGGAAAGTATCTTCAAGTTTTCTGAATCTCTCTAGCTACATATTGCATTGTCTGTGCAAGTGTGGAGCCAGCAGCTGGAGGAAAGTGGTTCTTCCCCTCCCTCTGGTACTTGACCACATCTGGAGTGCTGTGTTTAGGGAGCCGCAGTACAGGACAGACATTGGGGTACTGGGGTGCATCCAGCAGATGACAGGCAGGATGGCTGGGGCTCAACTGCATGGCCTCCAAGGAGACTGGGTTTCTGCAGCTATAAGAAGAGAAGGCAAATGAGAGGTCTTGCTGATGCCTACAACAACATAATAGAACGATATCAAGGGAAAACAGAGCCACCGTGGGAAGACAAAGGGCAATAGGTACAAATTGGAACATAAGGTATGTCAATAAGATACAAAAGAAACATTTTATACCGTGGGTAATGAAACACTGGAATGCATTGACCAGAGAAGTTGATTTAAAGATTATTTTCTAAATATTACTTAGTCTCTCTCTTAAAATGTTTTTTTTGCTGTTTGAATGAATTCTGGTTAGTAGGCTATTTGTGCCATCTACAGTTTTGTTCCAGTTGCTGTTGAGTACTCTCATGTTCTGGAAAAGGTCTGTAGGCAGCTCTTTGTTATTCTGTACAGAAATAATTGAGTTGATGTTTGATACAAAAACCCCAAATTCTGAAAATGTCTGGTGAAAGCCTGTTAAAGATACCCAGCTATGTTCGTCAGATTAGGATCGATTAACTTGTATGGTGTGGTTAATGGAATAGTAGAATGTTTTGAAATACAGAGTATGTTTTATTATTCCAGCTGGGAGAAAAAAACCCCAACAAATAATGGACTTAAACCATATCTTAAATGTGTGTTAGTTAATCCAATAGAAGTAACTATCTTCATGTATAGACTGCCTTACTTCTATCTGTAGTGGCAAGACTAATACTTAAAAAATCTTTAGGAGCATTTTTTCCACTTGAACTGTTTAACACTTTCAGAATTCCTGTCATTGAGGCGTGGCGAAATCCAGGAATTTATTACAAGATTCTTCTTTTGTTCTTAAATATCAAGGCAAATTATCCAGATAGTCAGTATAGCTGGAGCTAAGAAAAATGAAGACGTTCTCTGCCATTTCTAATAGCAGTTGTTCTGTCCTGATTGTCTGCAGTTCTAGGGTGAGAGCCTCTTTATTTGGGAGGGAGCTGAGATACATAAAATCTGTCAAGGTGTAGTGTAACGGAGATGATGTAATACAGGTTCTTTAGGCAGACATAGGATTAGAGTGGTTACAGTAAGGCAGAAGGAAATAATGCCTTTTGCTGAAACTTGGTTTTGTTTGGGACAGTGCTCTGAATCAAGAACAAATCCAGAAGAAGTGTGTGTTTCTTCACCTCTGCATCCCTTCCAGTGTGGAGCTGTGTCTAGGAACTTACCATTAATCAGAATTGCGCTGGAGTTCCCTATGCTTACTAGATAATCACAGTCAGGGTTTTTTGTGGATTCCCTTATTTCAATGTGATACATTTATTTGCTGTAAATTGTTTTCATTATAACACTGACAGTGTTACAGTCTTACTTTTCTGGGTTATTGAGTTTCTGTAACTTAATAGATAACACATTCATTTTCTACTGAACATGCTCTTTTCAGCTTTATAAGGGAATGGCATAGATTTTTTTTTTATTATTATTGATATTTCCACTGAGAGCTGCAAATAGAGGTCAGATGGAACTGATTATAGAATGGTTTGGATTTGAAAAGATCATCTCATTCCAACCCCCCTGGATGTGACTGTCCAACCAATTCTTTATCCACTGAGCAGTCGAGCCATTGAATCCGTCTCTCTCCAACTTAGAGTGAAGGATGTTGTGGGGGACCAAGCCAAAGACTTACCAGAAGTCCAGATAAATGACATCTGTAGCCCTTCCCTTGTCCACTGATGTAGTCACTCCATTGTAGAAGGTCACTAGGTTGGTCAGGCAGGACTTGTCCTTGGTGAAGCTATGATGGCTGTCCTGAATCACTTCTCTGTCCTGCATGTGCCTTGGTACAGCTTCTTGGAGGATGTGTCCCATGAACTTCCCAGGCACAGAGGTAAGGCTGACAGGTCTCAGTGTCCTCCTTTTTACCCTTTTTCCAGTCAGCTGGGACTTCACCTGACTGCCATGACTTTTCAAACATGAAGAGTGGCTTGGCAACTAAATCCACCAATTCCCCTCAGGACTCTGGAATGCAGCTCATTGGGTCCCAGAGACTTCTTTATATTCAAGTTCCTCAGGTGGTCGTGAACCTGACCTTTATTTACAGTGGGAGGGACTTCGTTCCCTCCTGCTGTCCCTCCACTTAAGTGGTGTGGGAAGAGAGGTTGCTGTTGAAGACTGAGGCAAAAAAAAAAGCTGTTGAGTACTGTAGCCTTCTCCTCATCAGTTTTTTTCAGTTGTCCAGGATTTTTTATTGGTGGGAGGGGTTATACCTTTTTTGGCTTTCGTTTCCTGGCTTATGTTGGTACTTGTTTGAATTGGCTAACAGGGAAGTAATAACTTCTTTTTTGTCTTTAAAAATATGATTTGTTTGATGTGACACTTTTGACCCAAAGTGTAAATATTACCTCCTGCTATTTCTCTGGGATACATTTTTTGAATTTTGTTTTGAATTGCAAATGATGAGAAGTAGTATGTTGCCTGTATGTGTTATTTATGCTGAATGGACAGGCCCTTATGCCAGTGTCAGCAAATGTTTTAGGATCAGAGGAACAGAGCACTGTTGTGGTGGTACTCTGTTGAGTGGTACTCTGTTGTTCAAGTATACATTTTATTTTTTTTTCCTTTTGGTACTGGCTTTTTTTTTTTAGAAAGGACCATAAACATAGTATGTGAGAACCAAAAACTTGTGAAACAGAGGATATTTTTGCACTAGTGAGATGGATAAAAGAATGACTGAGTCTGTGTTAGACTGAAAAGATGGTTCCTGGAGAAAGGGCCAAAGGTGCAAACTTGAAATTAGATAATATTTTAAGTGTTGGTTATTTGAAATTTTTTTTTTAGGACACAGAACAGACAAAATTTTCTCTCTTCAAATTACAGACACTGATAGCTTAATGTTGCTGATTGTAATTAACTTCTAAGATGGGTTTTAGGCTCCTTTTTATAAAGACAAAGTTGTATAGTTGGTCTACATGTATAAGTAAATGGATCTACTGAATTATTTGCTGTTCTTTTATACATATGTTCTTTGCTATTTTTTAACCAATGTTTCCAAATCTCTTCTTCAGGGGAATTTGAATTTCCACTGTCATATAAGGTTCTCATCTCTGAACTTTTAAAATATTACTCTGCATGACAAAGCATACGCAGGTTGATTGCCATTGATGTTTATTTGGTGGTGGTCTGGGAGAGTGCCAGAAAGAGAATTGACTTCAAAACATCTCTGTCATTCAAATTAAGGATTTATAAAATGGTTTTGTAACTTTTCTCCTTTGCATTCTAATTCATAATAGTGGTGTTAGAAATACTGTTGGTGTTTTCTTAATCTGGGCAGAAAGAAAAAGGTGAACACTAGGATTCTAACCTGTTTTTCAATGCGTGAGCAATGTATATAGCTTATGAAAATGCTAAAATTGGGTTTTCAGTTTGTTTATATTATATCTCGGTGCAAGGTAGGGACTTTGAATATAGAAGCCCAAGGAAGTTTTCAGGGCTACTTGATAGAGACAGAAAGTTATTTCACTATTTTCAGAATGTAAACTGTGAATGTATAAGGGCCTTTTCTTTGAGCTGGGTGGTTGAATTTATTGTTGTTTGATTTCAAAGATATTTGATGAGATACTGAATCATTCCTGTGTTGACAAATCAACACTTTATTTTTCCTTGGGGATTTTTTTAAAGTTCTACTAAGCATTGGAAAACAGTTACGAGTGTGTGGTAAACCAGTATTTTAAAAAATTGGATATTGAATGGAAATGAAATACTAAATCCCCAAACCATATATTTTTATTCCTTTGGAGTATAAGATCATTTTGACCAGTAGTGTGGTTGAAGTGAACTTGTAGCTGGTAAACCTTAAAATTGTTGGCAGGAAGAAGGACAGTAGAAATGAGAAAGCCTTGAACTTTTTGTCATCTAGATGGCTTGGAAATGACAAAACGTATTGTGTAACTGTTTATATGGAGGAAATAGACTCTGAGAGCAGTGCCAATGACAGCACTTCACAGAGGTTGCATTTCCCTTGCCCGATAGATTGTAAGAAACAGTTCTGGTAGGTCTTATATAAACAGCTGGTTGCAGTTACCAGTTGATCTCTGTCAAAATAGGCAAGAATTACCTGAGCTGCTGGGATAACACTTTAATAAGTGCTATGACTCTATAGGTTCTAAGATGCAGTTAGTGTAAAGTTTTTAGTTTGTGTTGTGCAATCCACGTAGTCTTGTTTTAGTTTTCTGTTCTGTCCTCTGGGATGACTTAGAACAAGGCAAAGACTTGCACAGATGCCAAATGGAAATGTCTTAGATTACTAAGAGGAGGAAGTTGTGCTGTTAAAGTCTTGTAGATATAATTGTAAATCTGATGCTGTTGTGTAAATATGAAATGTTTGCTGCTAGGGCTAGAGCTCTCATAGGTATCTTTGTAATGTGACAAAATCATTTATGCCTCCATGTAGCTTGTAATGCAACAGCTCTTCCCTTTGCAGTGTTGCAAATGTAAGTGCCATTGCATTTTACCCAAAAAGTAAGTTTAAAGCCTGTAATTTATTTTGCCTGTGTCTTTTCAGTTAAATTTTTAGGAGGGGAGTCATCATTTTCTTTCACCTTTCAATTTCACTTTGTTTTTAAATTGTCAGATAAAACTCCTTTTAGCTTTCAAAAATTGATGAAATGTACTTAAGTGTGCATGTTTATTGTTGAACTTTATTTAGTATTTCAAATATTCCATACAATTTCTTTATAGAAACGATTACAAAAAGAACTATTGGCATTTCAAAATGATCCACCTCCAGGAATGACTCTAGATGAAAAGAGTGTACAAAATTCAATTACACAGTAAGTACATATATTATTTATTTCTGCTATCATGCTGAAAAGACTAAGTAACAAGAAGGCATCACCTTCACACTTCCACCACTTACTTCAAGTAACATTGCGAATTTTGGCTTTTAGTCCAGGCAATGAAACATTGTTCTGCTTAATGAGCATATTGCAGTAATGTGTTGGACACTTTCAGCAGCAGGATAGTGAATTTATTAAATTTTTATTAGGCATTTTACTATCTAACAAACTGTCAATTGGTAAAAGCTTCTGCATGTTTTAGAATAAAATAATTTAACAGACTTTCATACCTACTAACCTCTGACACCCTTCTAGATTTATTGAAATAATGGAGTAGCTGTTTTAGGGTTCTGTGATATTTGAATAGAATATATGTCATAGCTGTTAATTTCCATTATCTTTCTCTAAAGCAAGTGGAGAAACCTTAAAAAGCAAAGTTGTCCAGGTACACATGTTGGCATTTCTTTCCTTGCCTTGGCTTTTTCTGTGATTCATAAAACAGGAAGTGAAACATGATAAAATATTCTATGTGTTGAAATGGACAGGGGCTGTTCTTGGTATTAATCCTTTTTTTAATTGACTGAAATTCAAAAGATTCAGACTGTGTTGACATTTTTGTCTCATAATTTTCTTAATTTAATTTTAGAGAAATGTTAAAAATTTAGCACATGTAAACATCGATGAGAGTATGACCTCAGGCTGTCTGTTCTGGGCTATGTTATTGGTTGATGGATGTAGTGGTTTGGTTCAAAATACTCATTACTCAGCTTAAACATGGAGCTGAATTCTGATATTTTCACATCTGCATTTTGAGTGGTGGCACTCAGACCATGTTACGTGAGGATTTTCTGAGCCTCATATATACAGAGTTAAACACTCACTGCTTTTTAAATGATGCTGGCCTTTGTGATACTTCATGCAGATGAATATGACTAAAATTGAAATAGCAGTTTCCAGTTTTCTGCAAAAATGGGTTAATTTAATATTGCAAGTAGTATTCGCTTATTTCAACAAAAACTGTTAAATCAAAGTTTAGAGCAGATGGAAAAGGATACCTCTGTTTCCAGATTACTAGCCCATTATAATTTCTGCCCTGTACAATTTTTATACCACTCAATACCTTGCATAGAAAAACTTCCTATTTACTGTCATGCTAGACTTTGAAATTGTCATTGTTTTAGAAGCTTCCTGTCACAAGTAAAAAGATATTTTTTTCTCTTTGAGGGTTTTTGGTGTCACGTAGCATGTTTTGAGATCATTAATCAAATTCACAGTTTGAACTGGTTGCATTAAAAATTTGTGTAGCAATACTTGCTTGGGTTTTAAAGATGTTGAATAAAATAGTTGGATCCCGTGATATAACTGGGTCATTTAAAATGTTGAGCAATCTTTTATTTTAAATATACAAGGATTAGAAATTTGAGAAGGCTAAACTGTAAAGCACACAGGAAATATGGGTTCTAGTGATTCCGTGACCATAAAAGGAGCAATGTCCAGGCAAAGTTACTTTCTACTTAGTAAAGTAAACTATTTTAAAAACTTGGAAGTGGAAGTTCTGGATCACAAGAACCAATAAATCTAAAGAATATTGGTGCACTGCGTGTATAAATGTAAAGGCAGAAGGCATAAGAAGAGATAAGTGGTCTGGAGTGCAGATAGATTAAGTTGAAGGCATCTTCACAAAGTTAAAATATGAAACATACTTTATCAGCCTTCACTGTACAGCCATCACTGTGCTGGTGTTGAAGATGCATTCCTCTTGAAGGGTGTGAGAGCTAGCAGGTCATTAAACATGCAGTTTTTCTCAAAAAAGCCAAAAACCAAAACAAACAAAACCAACAGAACCAGCTAAAAAACCCCCAAAGAGTGATGGAGGGGAGAATAAAAAATGTGTGTGGCTTAAATAGAGAGGGAGAGTATATATGACAGGAGGATGGAGTGGTGGGGAGTAGGATCATCAGAGTTGCCAGCTGGAGATAGCGACTTTTCTGAGTACCCTGCTGTTCTGCAGAATCTCAGTGGCCTTTCTTGAGTTGATGTAAACCTTATCTGAATATTTCTGTAGTCTCTTTACCTTATCGTGTTGTTTAGATTTGTAAAACTCAATCAAAGGTGAAAAACCAAAAATGGGAGTGATGCTGCAAAGGATGGTATTAAGTGGTCAGCAGTTGAACTCCAAAATTGTAGAAGTTAGATAGCAGAGTGTTACTATACATGTTGAACAATAGCAAAGCATCTGATTTTAGGTGTATTAAAAAAACCACAACACAAACCAAACAACAGTAACATGCCCACATACAATACCACCACCCTTTTCCTCAACAACTCCACCTGTCAGTTATTTTAATGTTATTATGATGGAAAACAAAGAAGCAGAGGAAAAAGAATACTGATATGTTGAGGTGTTATCTTCATTACAAATTCAAATTATCCTTTTTTTTGTTTTGTTTGTATTTGCTGGGACTTTTAAAGTTTTACACTATTAACTTTTCTAGTTTTGATTCCATTATCTGCCAGATACCATTTGATTTCTGAGTTTTTTCCAGATGTAAGTACAAGATGAGCTTTGCCCTTTCCCCTTGGATACAGATTTCATTTTAATAAACTGTATTGATGTTTTCCTTGACAGAAAAGTAAAACAACACAAAAGAGAATGTGTGCTAGTTTGTTTCCTTCCAAACTTGTTTTCAAGCAGGTTTTTTATTTCAGCTTCGTTGTCTCACATTAACAGCCATTTCTTGGGAACTGACAGGTCTGTGTGTGGTTCAAGTCATAATTACATTTATAGTTTGCATCGCTGTGTCAGTGCCTGTATGCAAAACACCAAGCTTTTTTTTTTTTTTTTTCAAATACAGGCTTGATGTATTGCCCACGTTGGTGAAAGTTTTCAAGCAGGTTTTTTATTTCAGTTTCGTTGTCTCACATTAACAGCCATTTCTTGGGAACTGACAGGTCTGTGTGTGGTTCAAGTCATAATTACATTTATAGTTTGCATCGCTGTGTCAGTGCCTGTATGCAAAACACCAAGCTTTTTTTTTTTTTTTTTCAAATACAGGCTTGATGTATTGCCCACGTTGGTGATTGTTACAGTGTTAGAAGAGAAGTTAGATGGTCTGGCTGTGATTGATACTTGATTTGATAAATCCTGTGCTCCAGGAGTAGAAGTATTAATTTGTCAGTCCACAATGCTAACAGCTTTTTCCCCTATTCCTTAGGTGGATTGTAGACATGGAAGGTGCTCCAGGAACACTCTATGAAGGGGAGAAATTTCAGCTTTTATTTAAGTTTAGTAGTCGGTATCCTTTTGATTCACCTCAGGTAACTGCTACCTTCTTTCTCTCTTATTGGTGCCCTCAGGTGACAGCTGTATGACATGTGCTGAGTATTTTGTCATCCACATAGTGATCCACATGTGAGCTTCACTTACTTTAATTTGTACTAAACACATTGTGCAGATGCCTTTTCTTTAAAAATGATTCTCCAATGAAGTATGGGGCTCTGATGTCTGCTTGTACTGATGACAGTGTAAACTGGAGGCTTCTTTGATTTAATATTCATGTCCTATGAAACACAGGGTAAAGTAGGAAGATCCTCTTTACTGGGATGTAGGAGCCAAGTAAACAACAAACTGTTGCTTCATTCCTTCTTACTTTCAACATTTTTTTTTTCCTGTTTGATTTTTAAGACTCTTGCATCTTCTCTGCTGCCATTGTTAATACAGCTGAAGCAATACTGTGCTTCTGGTAGGGATTCTCATAGATACATGACATGTTTGAGAGGCCTGCAAATAGTGTTGTAACTGAGCTATGAGGTACTGTGTTGGTTTCATGACAACCTAGAGAGCTGAAGGGACAGCAGCACTTAGGGACTGCAGAATGTGCTGTATACATCCACTCCTCCATTACCTGAGGGAAATGTTTCAAAATATAAGAGTAGTGGTCAGCTGTCACCCGTGCTTTTCTGAAAAAGGAAGGAGAAAAGCAAGAGTGCCTTAATTCTTGTCCTGTCTGTTTCGGCATAGACTTCTAGAAGTGATCTCTGCAACTTCAGTCATTGGTATTAAAACTGAAGCACAGAGCTGTGAGAGACACTTAAGCCATAAAAATTAACATATTTTTAGGTACCATGATAAACACTAGGATGCTGACTTTCAGTCTTTTAAAGAACAAACTGGCCACCTGTACTTTGCACCTCATCATGTTTACAAGGTACTACTTCTAGGTCCACAAGAGAGTAGCCAGTTTAATTGGGTTCCAAGTTGTTTGTCTTCATTACCCAACCTATGTGTGGCTCTGTGCAATTTATTGTTAAGAAACAAATTGGATCCACTCATCTACACTGATTTTTATCACAGAAAACAATTGAAAATTTATGTACTGGATACTTGATTGTTTTAGATGGCTAGAATTTCAGTTTTTCAAACATTGCTGTGCAGTAGGGTCATCCTGTACTACAAACTTCTTGGTCATAATTACGTCTCCTGCCAATCTATTTACTGCAAATTGACAGTTTTCACTTCTGCTGCTTTAATCATGTGGTTGTTTCCTGCCTTGAGATGTATGTTGTCTGTCATAGTGTGCATGCTTTTACTTACCTAGTCTGCCTAGTTCAGGTTTTCATGTAAAAATAGGATATTAGTTACAAGTGAAATACATTACAGGATTATGAAGGTAAACCCTTCAATGCTTCAGCAATACCAGTTTAAAGACCTATGAAAGATCATTCTGCATCCAGTTTCTCTTATGCCTTAGAAACCTGTCTGCCATTTTGCAGATGAATTAAGCTCTCTAATTTCAGCTTCCTATATGATGAAGGTGTTGCTTCTTGTCATCAGTGATGAGGTGGGTGTGTTGCGTACATGTTTACATATTTATATGCATACCTAGGTAGCTTAAGAAACACTTAAGAAACTGCTGGCTATTATAGTTATGAGTGGTAGAGATTTATGTTTTTATTGCATAAAAGGAGTTGGAAAAGGACTTCAGGAGTATAATACTGATATGAAGATTTCACTTTTACTCTCTTTCTGTTGGTCCTGAACCAATGATATGTTTGACAAAAACTTGATGTAAGAGCAGTAGTTGTCAAAATTGCTTTTCTAGCCTTTTTTCGACAGTGATAGTATCTTTCAATAGAGAGGAGTTAAGGTTCTAAATGCTTTTCTTCCATATTCACCTATGTCAAAAGTTTTTCCATTTGAGTAATGTTTTAAAAATATTTCCTATTTGGTACCTTACTTTGGTTTCACAAGTCCTTTATTTATAGTTAATAAGATTGATGCATTTTAATTTTTTTCTTCATGCTGGAACCTGTATGAGTTGTCCAGAATATAATTTCTGTTATGTCCAGGATTATAGAAATACTCATTTGTGAATCTTGTGCTTCTTGGTGTATTGTGGCTTATAAAATGATTAAAATCCAGTGTTTTGGCTAGACAACTGTATTCCTTAGGACATGGAACACTGAGGCTGCAAGATACTGAACTGTCTTTACATTGTTACCTTTGCATTTTTCTATGCTGTATAAATATTAATAGAAAATCCCCTATATTTAACCATTTATTTAACTCCAAACCTCACTAGTTATTTAGGCTTCCATTGTTTATTTTACATTTCACTTAATAGTTTCCAAAAGTGAATTAACCCAACGTGGTAAAGTGTTACTTAGTGTAAGCAAAAATGGCAGACCTGCTTCTTAAATAAGATTGTATTTTTTTTCCCCAAACCACTACAGTTTTATTTAAAACGTGGACTATAAATTAGTTATTTTTGTTCTTTTTTTTAGGTCATGTTTACTGGAGACAATATCCCTGTTCATCCTCATGTTTATAGCAATGGTCATATCTGTTTATCCATTCTAACAGAAGACTGGTCTCCAGCCCTCTCAGTGCAATCTGTTTGTCTTAGCATTATTAGCATGCTTTCCAGCTGCAAAGAAAAGGTATGGGCTTTTTAAGCACTGTTGAAGTAGAATAAGTAAAAGTTAGTAATTTTCTACTTTACAAAGTGAAATTTTCATTTCTCAAATTCTAAAATAGGCAAATCTACCTACATTTCTATTACTGAGAAAATACTAAGCTAGAACTGCAAAATAAACAGTGCAGTAAGTACTTTGCCACTGTTTTCATGGTAACCTGCTTATATATCATTATTGGAAAAAAGTAGGGGATGGAACCCTTCCAGCTGCACTAACTGTGAAGTTCAATCATGCTTTAGGACTATTCTTTGTAAAATTATCCTTCCTCTAAAGGCAGTGCAGAATGACTTGTGAAATGTCTTTAGTGCAGATGTTTCTAAGACTTTGCATCTGTACAGTTTCAGTGAATTTGATAATTTTAATTTCGGGGAAGTAAATGGTGCTGAGCTGCTTTTGTGGCACTCATACCTTAGACCTTTTTGTAAAGAGATTGCCCTTTCACTTTTGACCATTTCTTTTGCAGAAGAAATGTCTGTGGAAGTTAGATGTGTTCAGAGCTTGTCCATATGTGCTATCCAAACATGCCTATTTATTTTGCATCCTGATCAGTCCTAGTCATATATGTAGTCAAAAAACCACCCCAAAAATGGCTTTGTATTGTATTCTATCCTATGAGTTTTGTATAATGATGGCAATTATGAAGAAAACTCTAAAATGTGAAGTATTGATCAGATATAGATATTTAAATTCGTTTGTTCACCCACTCTAAGCTGAGCCTTAGAATGGGAATTGGATGTAATACGTCAGAATTAGATTCCAAACTGCAAAAGAATTTAATTTTGGGGGGTTTTTTGAACAACAGCTGTTCCTTGTGGGTTGGTTTCTTTTGTTCGTTTGTTGGGTTTTTTTCCCTTTTTTTCATTTTTTTTCCTCCCCTTATTTATCACCAAACTGATATTTTTTACTAATTTTTTTCTTGGAGTATCTCTAGTAAGAATTTGTTACCTGGATCTTTAAGAGACTTTTCTTGAAAAAAATGCCTGTTACCTCATTTTCACTGCATTCACATGGTAACCTTTCATAAGCTTATTAAATAGCTCATGTTTTACAATATGAGGATTGTTTGATTATTTGTAGGTCTTTTCTTCTGTTGCAGAGGCGACCTCCAGATAACTCATTTTATGTAAGAACATGTAACAAGAATCCAAAGAAAACAAAGTGGTGGTATCATGGTAAGTATCTAACTAGGACCAGAAATTTTTAACTTCTTTTCAGGATGAAGACAATTAAAATATAGGGAAGTAGGATAAATGTGTTCAAAGCATTAAGCTATTTTTTTTTTTTAATTCAAAAAGTTATTTAAATCCTGTTTCTGAGATACTCTGCTGGGACATTTTTTTCTACATCACATTTGAGTAATTCTTGGTGGAAATGTAAACATGTTTTAAATTGTAGGATTGACTTTGAATGAAGTTCTTGTAAACTGTATCAATCCATGACAAGTTTAAATTTTGGGATCGGGGAAAGTCCGTTATGAAACTAGGTTTTGCTTTAAACCATTTTTTTTTTGTTATGGTTATTAACACTTAAAACTTTCATGGTATTTGTAAACAGCTATGTGTTTTGATAATTTCCTTACTCTTAATCAGAATTTCCAGTATGGGACAGTTGACTGACTTTAAAGGCTACTAAGAATTAATACTCAATAATACAGTAATAAGATTCTCCATGGACACAATAACAAAGAAAAAAAACATATTGAAATTGCTAGTGTCTGCAGTGCTAGTGTTGTGTTGGGGTACTTGTTTCTTTGTTTGCTTTTGGTTTGAGGCTTGCTTTGCTTTTTTTTTGTGCTTTTTTCTTTTCTTTGTGTTCTCTGTCTTGCTTTACACTGTGTGGTTTCTTCCTTCTGCCTCAGCATTTGTCATCCTCTACCCAGAGCTGCAGTTGGCTATATGTGCTTGTCTTATCCACTCCATTGGTGAGGAAAGAGAGAAGTAGGGGGTAGAGATGGGCCGTGCTTTGTTTCTCTCTTCTCGTTAGCACTGCTTTCCTTGCTTTCCCTAGGAAAATTCTGTACAAACAGTAGTTATTGGAAGCGCAAGTACTTTGGGAAGGGATATGTTAGAGCAGGTAATACTGTATGCTAGTGTAGTGCAGGAGAGTTGATTCCATCACTGCCTCTCAGTGAAGGTTCCACCATAAGACATCCTCTATTTTTCATGGCTTCCCCACTCAGGATATGTTCTGTCCTTGAAGTGAAATGAGAGCAAGTATTTTGAGGCAGTGAGAGTTCATGACTGGAGAGGCAAATGCCAAAGTCTTCACCCATAAAATTCTTAAGGTTCTTAAAAGCCCATGGATGGCTTAACAAGAAAAACTTGATAGTTTCATAGTACTTGCTGAGGCCCATGGGATTCTGACATATGGTAATGTAACAGAATGAAACTCTGTTTCTCATAATACAGTAATAGTATCTCCAAAACAAGGTGCCTTCAGGTACAGTAAGAAAAGTGCTGTATGTCACAAGATTAAGATGCATTTAAGAGACTTGGGACCATCACATGGTTGCTTTTAAAATTGACTCCAAGAATAATAATCACATTGCATACAAGGATGGATTTTTCATCCTCACCAGATTATTCAGCAGTCACCTTCTCTTCTCTCTCTGTTTTCATGCTCTTGTAATGTGTTTGGTAGTTCTCCATTTCTAGTTTTGGTTTCTCTTAAATGGCAGTTTTGGGAGAGTTTTTGTTAACTTTCTATTTTCACTTGCTAATTGTTTTTAAAGATAAACGGTAAAGTTCCATTTATTGGCTTTATCTTGTGATTAAAATATGTTCTGTCTAGTTTTAATTTGCACTAGTCTCATTTTGATTTAAAACAGAAATCTAAATGGAGAACAGTCTGCAGATACTACTTTTATTTCTTAATCATGAAATACAATTTGTGTTAAACAGGCAAAACAGCAACTTAGTATGAAAAGAAATCTGAGTTACTGATTTTGAAGGTTGCTGTATTATTATGACTCAAAACCATCAAGGTGCTTACGGTTCGCTGAATGAGTATTTTAGTTACTATGAAGTAACTGTGCAAGGGGTTTTTTTCTGGAAGTCAGAAAACCTTACCCCTCCTCAAATTCAGAGCAACCAAAAAAACCAACCTGAGGCAAGAGAAAGAAAGTTCATTTAAATAACTCATACTGTCTTGCTTCTTGATTTAAAGTTCATTGGGCTCCCCACTGCTTTAAATTCTTACATTAAAAAATAAAACATACCTTATGTGCACTGGACAAAAATTGCATAAACGATAGAGTGTTTTCCCTTTCCAGTTTTGTGTGTGTGTCATTTCCTTCTCTTCTCAGTTAATTTTGTTTCTCCTCTGTGGACGCAGAACAAGATTGCCAAGGCAAGATTTTTAAATTGTCAGTGTTTTCTAAACAGGTTTAAAGAAATGGTACATTACAGTAAAAGGAAGTGTGGAAAAAATGCTTCTGTTATGTTTATTTTCTGCTCATGCCTCAACTCAAGTGTCAAATATCTAATCTTGTGGTTGAACCACTTTTGGCTGGGTAAATGAGGGAAGAAAAAACAATCCCACCCAGGAAAGAAAACCAGCTGTCCAAGGGTAACTACTGTGTGAAATTAAATGCCAGTGCTAATATGACAACCTGTGGAGGGAGATGCAGAGTGGTTCTGCCACTTCTGCTGCCAGCTGCCTATTGGACTGATTTAGCTTTAATGTGACATTGGAGCTCTGTGTTTTGAAGACATAGGAAGAAGTCTGTCATATGTAATAATACATGCATTTGAAGGAAAATATTTTTTTCCGGTATGTGCCTGGAATTTATTTGCCTGGGAGCAAAATAGTCCATGGCTGGGAGCTGATGTAAAGCAAACCCATATGAGCACAGATTTATAAAGTGGCACTTTGAGACATATTCTGACATGTGTCTGCATTTAACTTAATACAGAGTTTTTAATCTCTCATATAATCCCTGCATCCCTGCCCCAACACAGCAGTTTATTCCACAAGCAGAGTTATGGAGGTTTCTTTACTACAAAATGATGTCCTCATAAGCCCTGTTTTAAAGCTCCTGATCTTTGATAACTGAAAATATTTCTAGATTGTCTGCCTTATCCAATGTCTGTTTCAACTGTGCATTTTCTTTCCTGCTGTGTTGG
>NW_008237435.1:1116748-1133694 GCF_000691975.1 Corvus brachyrhynchos
ATTTCAAGATGAGAGTTGCTCATGTTGTGTTAAAGACAGAGGAGGATCCTCCAGATACAGTTTACTTGGGCATCCAGACTGAAATTGGTTTCCTAAAGCTGTTGTCTTCCTTTGTTGTTCTCAGGAGGTAGATTTCTTTTTTTGGGGGGAGAGGGGTGACACATGGGGAGAAGGGGAAAGGCAATGGTATTTGTTTTCAACCAGCACTTCCTTGTTGCTTTTGGATTTGGAGGTTGGTTTGCTTTTGTTTTTTATTTCTAAAGTAAGAAAGTGTTTTCTCTGATATTTGGCCTGAATTTTAGTACACCATTTAAATATCCCTTCTCTCTCCTTCTCTTGCGTCCTTGTCCATTATTTTTATCTGTACAGTAGCCTACTATAAAATTGAAGAGTTTTTTTACAAGTAATAGCATTGATACAGTGTTTTCCCATGAGGATGTAGAATGTTTATGAGACATTTTTTAGGTGTGGAGGTTACAAGTCCTGTAAAAATAAGCAGACAGTAAGTTTGCTTTCTGTTAACAACTCAATGTTTACTGCCAGCAGGTGCAAATATACTGCAGGTTGATGTGTGAAGGAGAACGTTTAAAAGAAAAAGCATTAATATGGAGCATAGTGCCCAAAAGATAGACATAGAACATGCATCTTTGTAGTATGCTCTGTCCAATCACAGTATCTAAAATTTAGTATATGTAATTTGCTTTCAGGTTTAAGATTTTAGAATTATAGTAGTAACCTATTATTTTTGCATAATTCTGTCACCTATAGTTTTGTGTTGAATCTTGAGAAATAGATGAATATAAATATATGTATATACATATATATATATACACACATATAAATGTATAAAGGGCTGAGAATGCATCAGAAGCAGCCCACTCTGCCAGGTCTTACCCCTATATATTCCTTATAAAAGGATGTCTTAATTCGATAACTGTTGTGGACCTGCTGTACTTCAAGGGTGCAAAATGCTAAGCATATTTGATTTTTCATTTTCCTGGCTTTCTAAATATCAAGCATGGAAATTACTATTGTTTTAATGGAGTACTTGCTAATACTAGTATCTTTGGGGGTGTATGTGTATTTTGGAAGTTTAATTTTTGATACTCTCTTTTCTCCCTGAGTCATAATTGAACAAAAACCCAGAATTATTCAGTCAGGATATTTCCTCTGCATGTTACTGTCTCTGCTAGGAATTATTTCTGCCTATAGCACCTTGCTAATTTGGAATTAGAATGTTAATATGTTTTCCATAAATGCTCTTCTTTTATTTTAAAGATGACACATGTTGATGCCACCATTTGGTGATCCTCGTAGCAGAAGATAGTCCTACTGAGAAAATGAGCACTTTGATCATTCAGTCTTTGAACTTTAACCTTTGACTGGAAGTGACCTATAGGCAATGAAGACTACTTCCTTTGACTGCATTTTTACTAGTGTGCATTCTGGGCGCATGTTGATCGCTGGTTCAGTCCATGCAACTGACATGCTTTTATTAGTCATACAGTATTAATGCAGGTGTCCAGAAATGTCAGAATAATTCCATTATTTTTATTTTAAGCTTTGGAAGAATTCCAGGTCTTCATATATTGTGCAATAACACTGAGCTCCTTGGCGGTTTTGGTGCATCCATTGCCGGCAATGGACGTTGTACCAGGGAAAGGTTTTGCTCCTGCCACAAAAAAAGATTGACGCATGACAGAGTTTATGAAAGTTTTGGCTATATTTGGATTATAAGCAAGGGATTGACAATTACCTTAAATCCAGCCCATTCTTTTATATTTGGATTCTATGCACTGTGACCACAAAACTAGCAGCATGAGTTAACATGCCTAGCTGAAGGACTGTAATAAGATCATTACGTATTTATTAAATTGTTTATCTGCTGTCAAATTGTTTTGACATGGGCAGTTTTTCAAGTGACATTGGCAGAGAGGTACAATGTTATCCCTATGGTGAAATAAAACTACTTTTTGTATATAGTTATTCATATCTCTGAAGCAAAGGTATGAGTAATTTAGGATATGAGTGATTTAAACAAGAATTTATTTTGGAGATAGAGGATGGCAGTGATACAACTGAACTTGCTGCAGTCCGTAATTGGGCTTGTAATTTGTACTTTAGAGCTTTTTCCAAATAGATTGCACACTGTTATTTCCTGCTAGCCATCAGCATGAGCCCTACTGCCTACACCAATATTTCATTTATTTATATGTTCGAAAGCAATCCATATAACATTTTTTTGTTTGCATTCACTGTTTCTTTTGTGTTGTATGTCATGTTTGAATGTTACAAAACAATATTTTGATTGAAAAGCTTTGTCAGAAGATATTTTCATGTAAATTATTTCTTTATCTTGTAAGCATCATCTTGTCTTTTAATCCTGTATTATAAAAAGAAAAAAAATACATTTTTGACAGAGGCTTAAAGTTTTCACAAAAAAGTGTGGACCTTCTTATTTAAGTTTAGACTAAAGTATATTTTCTTAACTTGCTTGTCCCACGTAGCCATGCCAATTTTTCCAGACTTTTCTTCACCAAAAAAACAGGGGAAAAGCCTAAAATCAGACATTTTTCTGTGGAGCAACATTTATTGAAATGATAGTTGTTCTCAGCACTCTGTAATATTTTATACTGCAATTAGGTTGTCTTTTTAGGAAGCACTTTTATAAACTTAATACCTTTACACATATGCAAAATTTCTATAATTTTTTTTTACTGTTGCCTTATTGTTGCACTCAAAAAAAAATTCAAGCAATTAATGCATGAATGTCTAAATCAAGTAACAGCTTGATGGAAAAACAAACAAAAGCAAAAAAAAAAATCCCTAAACCCAATCGAGAATGAGTAACTACAATAACAAACAGAAAATTGGCTGAAAAGACTGATTTCTTTTTTTTTAATCTGCTGTATGATAACTGATATTTTATAGCCTTGTACATACTTCTCTGTTACCTATTGTTTAAAACGTTAAAAAAAAAGTATAGATGCTTAACTCAGGGTGGATAGAGTTTAGATGGATTTGCTTCAGAGAAGTATTTTGTACAGCATCATAACTGTAGATACTGGCAGTGAAGTGAGGCTGCAATATACTTCAGGAACTGCTTGTTTTTTTCTACTGTACTGAAAATATCTCTTGGCCTTTAAAACTCAGTGGTTAAATCTAGCTTTGGATATGAATTTGATGAGTGTATATATTTTCACAATGAGCCTTTGAAACATAGAATTCATTTTCTTTTAAGAGACAAAAAAAAAGTCATTTTAAACAAAAGAGATACTTATGCTCTAAACTTTTCGTTTAGCAAAATCTTACTGTTGTGAGTTCATCAAACCGGTTATTTTTGGAAATGGTTCATATGAAAGAGCAGTGATCTGATACTTAATCTGTATAGTCTTGTTAATTGCTCTATATTAGTTGAAACAATTGAGAAGTTAATGTATGAATGGTTCACATAATGGATCCTATCAAAATAGTCCACAGGAAAGAGACCTTAATGTGACCCGGTAATGTCTGAAGAAATGGCTTAAGTACATCTCAGATTCAGTTATCTTTTCATATAGTGGCTTCTGAAACTACAATACATGGTTTCAGAGAAGCTTTAGGACATACCATATGTATTTTGTTGAAGTTGGGTGTTGTAGTGCAAAGCATTATACATTTATTGACCTGTGCTATCACATGGACTGTAGTGAAGTTAAATAACCAAATTTATGCTGCTGTTTAATAAACTCCCATGACCTATAATATACTTAGATCAAGAAAATGCAAGGTAGATTAGAAGAGAATGTACCTCAGGTCTTTTAGTTTACAGTAGAAATGCCTCATTGGTTCTCTTGTAGATCTGTGGGTAAGTTCACTTATATAGAGAGGGCCAAGACAAAGCTTATATACCACTCAAGCCCTCAAAATAATGCAACTATTCTGACAGTGCTATGATGTCCTGAAAAAGGGCTTGAATTAGATGAAGGTGGTGCCATCCTTTCCCTAGGGTGACCCTGTGTATGTAACTTTCTTTCACTTGGAATTTATCACATGGAATGGTTACAGAATTGGCTTGAAACTATCTTGCTTTTATTTTGTGTCAATATTCATGTTGTTAAACACTTTGTTTTGTGTTTAGTGTCTTTATACTATAACACAATAAATTCTTGTTTTAAAATAGATTACTACCCTTGAATGGAAATATGTGTGGACCTTTTCATGGTGGAGTGCAGAAGCACAGTTCCTTAAATTCAGCCACTCTTGAGACAAAGCTGCCAGTAATTCTAAAGTGTTGTGATGCATATCGGAGAGGAAGTTGCGTAACAGCAAGGTGTTTCCTCTTTCTCCAGAGGGTATCTGTTGTAACAGCTGAAGGAAATAGCTGATTTAAAAAATAAAAATCACTAAGATGTAATGCTTTCATTTCTCACAGATGATCAAATACTTCTTAATCATGGTTTTTTTTGCCATTTGACAAGCACTTAAAATACTTAATGAGAAGTTTCAGATGCAGGATTCTTGTTTGCCTGCAGTGGTGGGAAAAGAGTTTTCTATTATTTTGCCAGCATGTATCAGGACTGTTTAATTAAATCTCTGCCTCATACCAATAATTGCTTTCAGTTTTGTACATTTTTTTTGGTTCAAGAGATGATGTCTGCTGCTTTGTGAAAGGCAAGGCACTGCATACCTGAAACATGTATTTTTATGAAAAATTAAGTTTTTAAAATTCATATATTTTGTGTTGTGAGGATTATTCTGAATGTTTATTTTTTATTTGCTACTTTTTTTTGAAAGTCTGACAAAAGCCTAAGATGTGAACTATATTTAAAGGTATGATTTAAGGAGACCATAAAGTTTCCAGGTCAGTAATTAATGATGTTTTAAAAAGAAAGGGGGGAAAGTCCTAATTAAGCCCTAATTAAATTAAAAGATTTGGAAAAGTGCAGCTATAGAATTCCAAGGTTTGGAGGAAGCCAGTATGGTTTTTGCCTCCTCTGGTAGAGCAATTGAGCATTATGTTGTGTTTGCATGCTCACAAATCCTGATCATTCTAAAGAACAGGTTTGAATGAAGTTTCTTTTGAAACCAGTTGCTTTTAATCAATATCACCCAATCCAATCTAATAAACCAATCCACTCTAATACACAGCGGTACCTGAATAGTTGGGTGTTGAACTGAATAAGAGGAATTAAGCTGTCTCAGTGATATTCTATCTTCAGCTGCAGTCACACAGCAGCATGGGAAGAGAGACTTTGGATTTGGTTTGTGTGCCATGTACTTGTTGGCCTGTTGTTTCTAGGACTAATAATAAATTTCCAAACCTCCAGGCCTTAAAATACCTTTATAAAATTGAAAGAGTAGAAATATCATGAGCCACCTTTTACTATAAAATATAGTTCAGAAATACAAATTTGAAGATACTTAGACTCTGTTTTTGTTTCATTTTACTGATAATAGCAGTGCGGGAAAATCTGTTCCTTGCCATTTCTTTTTCCTGCAGATTTTATGTACTTTTTAAATAGTGTCATGGGAGTTTTGATCAGCTGATGCAATGTAGCAAATTCTCTCTGGAGCTACTTAAAGTGAATTTTTAAAAATTACACAGTAAGAGCATTTCAGTACCATTGTAGTTCCAAAGTAATTTCTATCCTGAAATATGTAGGAAAAGCTTGTAGGTTTCATTCAGATAATTATTTTGTATTTAAAAACCAAAAATGAAATGCAGAATCAATTGACTGTGCAGTGTATATCAATGCAGAGATTGGATTTATAAGCCTGTGTCCATAGTCTCTAATATAATACTTCATAGGAGCTTTAATGTGTGAGTCAGTAGGAGTAGGTTAGATTGTATTTAACTCCCTCTACTTTACATACATGCTTTGTGCAGTGTAACTTAGTCTTTTAAGTGACATTTTTCTCTTGACCTCTGCTGTTGAAGGGGTTGCTTGCAAGAGACTCTTCTGAATAGGAATCCAGTGAAGAATTGAAAACCATAATGATGGCCTCAAAGAAAGATGTTACAATCTGAAATCCTGTAACACTGACCTCAGTTCTTCCCTCATGCTGGCCTGTTTTTTGTTATTTAAAATCTCCATGATAAGACCTTAAAACTTCTGTCTTGCCTTCAGCAATTGGGAACCTGTTTTCTTCAAGCCCTTTGAAGTGGTTTGTGCCAAGTAGGTCCAGGTTAAACCTGTTCCGATGAACATTCTGGGCCCTTTCTCTTCCCAGGACTGCAATATTATCTGGATGCTGCTAATGCAGTTCTCCAGGGCATTTAACCCTTAAAGATAAAATCAAGCATGGTTCCGGCTATTACCAGAGAAGGAGGAATTTGTACTCCTTCCTTTCCAGTCTAATGATTTACATTCCTACCTTGCATCTAACTTTATTCTTGAGTCTACACTGAGATGATTTATCGTGGTAAACCAGTAGGAAACTGACTTAACAAAAAGTGAAAATCTGTCTTCTCAATTAGCAAATTAGATCAACTTGATGCATAATCAATAGTTTCAGAGCTAGTGCAGGAAATGGAAAGCATTGTGTAGCTGGAGTTTGGAAGGTGGGGGCTAAAATATGATTTGTATCTTTAGAATTTTCTGCATAATTTAATGTATTAGCAGCCTTGTGTTATGCAGAAGCTGAGTTATGTGCTATGAAAAGCCTGAGAGCTGGAGGTCTGGACTGCTTATAACAGTCTATGGCAGGGAACTCTCCTACCTTTTTTGACTCTTCTAGTAAAAGAAATCTGAAGTTGTTGAAAACCTTCAAGTGATCTGTTACCTGTCCATTTAGATGCCTTGAATTTTAGTGCTCAGGAACAGGTTGGCTTTTTGTGTTCTGTTCTGGGGTTTTTTTGTTTTGTTTTTTTTTTTTAAGTATCAAGTCTGTAGTCAATGTTCTGTGAGGATATTTTCAGTTAACTTTTTATCAGATCAGTGTTGTCAAACCTTAAATATAGTTACAGATGCAGTGAAACTGTTCAGAAAATGCCAGGTATTTTCCAGAAGGAAGGCAATAATGTTAAAAATCAATTGTTCTTGAGATTAGATAAAAAGCCAGATGTGTTTACAGTCATCTAACACAGAAAACACTTGTGTCCCAAGTCTGAGAGATCTCATTTGTCTATTGTATACTTCAAGAACAGGACTCTTGCACTCTGGTAGGAGGTTTTCAAAACAAAACCACACTGGTCATCATCTCATCCCTTCCTCTGAAGGCCTTGTTCAAAGAATGGATGAAACTTGGTGCCTTTGATCTGTATTTATTTGTGCTCAGTCAATGAAGAATGTGTGACAGCTGTTACTCTGACTGGTGATAAAGTATGAATAGCTCTTGAGTCTCATTCTCTAAACTGTCCATATGTCTGCAGAAAACATTGTTAGCTATGTTTCACACGCACAGAATAAAGTACATCTTTATCTACTTGGTGTAGACAATTTATTGAAGATCAGAACTCTGGAAAATGCAGTATAGGATATATATGTAACTAAACAAATGACGAAGAGAAGTCGTTGAATCTCCAGATGACTTAGAGTATATCAAGCCTAAAGTCTTGATTTGCATAAGGTTTTAAATTTGTGGGGTTTGAGGTGAGGGGAGAAATTGGGGGCATCATCTTGCACCGGTATCTTCTGTCTCACACTTGGTCTTGGAATATAACTCTTTTAATCTCGTAGGTATCTGTGTGTTGTCATCTGCCCCAAGCAGAAACTACTGTCTTAAGCATTGTGCTGGAGTAACAGGTGGCTTCATGTTCCTTAAATAATAATAATCCAGACAGTCCTGTACTGGGACTGATTTTTTCAAAATGTCCTTCAAATTGTGTTGACCAATACAATGAGAATACCACATGGAGATAGGCTATGCTCACAAAGTAGGGTGGGAGGGAAAACAACCAGTTCTTGAAGTTTTATGTTTGATAGCATCCAGAAGAGTCTCTAAAAATCAGTGGCTGGTAGCATGATGTTTTGGGATTCTGTGTTTTTGGGATTTTGGGTGGGGGTTTGTTTTTTTGTGGTGTTTTTTTGTGTTTTGTTTTTTTGTTGTTTTGGTTTTAAGAGGACATCAGTAATTGCACCAATCTATAATTCTTATGTTATGAAACTGGGAAAGGGCAAGTGCAATGCAACTATGGTCATGATGCAACTGAAGGATCAAGGTCCTTCCTGTATGAAAACCAGTAGCAGTTTGTTGAGATGTGCTCTATTAAGGAAAAGAGAAAGGGTAGCCCTCTCCATGAACTGGGGTAATAGGTTTCTTTTTGTCTTTGCAATAGTTTTTCCAGAAACAGTAATAAACTGAGCAAAGTAGATTTCATACTGTGCCTGACGAGATTTTGAAGCCTTGCAGGTGGAAAATAGACTGAATGCAGTAGTTTGCTATGTGTTTTGTAATTCTGAAAATTTCTTCTGTTAGCTTCTTTTCTTTAATCAGTAGGAATAGACTAAATCATACGTAAGCACTACTTATGTCTTCCTGGTATCTTAGGTACTATTGGGAAATGCTGTATAGGAAAGCCTGTAATTCTTTTCCCTAAAAGCTTCTCTGGATTATTGTTACACTCAGTTAAATAAATCACCTATTTCTATATGTTGCCCATTGGCTACTTTGTAATGTTGAGGGTTTTTTAACTCATTTCTGTGCAACTCTCTTTGAAAGTGAACATTATAAAGGCTTACCATTTGGATATTGGTATAAATTGTTATTTCATTCAGAAGGCAAGTTTCCTTACATTAGTAACTGTAGCATGCAATATAGTATGGCTTAGGTCTTCCTGAATGATTTCTGAAATGTAAATCCTTCTGAACTTTTTATTCAGTATTGGATGTACCTGGGTAAGTATAACAAGAATTGTCTTGTGCCAGCTAGCTCGGTCTGGAGCATCCCTGTACACCAAATTTAATGTCTCAGGATTTTCTTTGGAGTAAACCAAAGATCTAACTGGAAAATTTGTGGTGATCTCTGTATAAGTTGATTCCATACTGCTTTGTGGTGAGATGGTTTTCTGTGTATTTCAAGGCAGTTATTAATGCACCAGTGTTTGATTTTGAGAATGGATCCTGTCACTGTTGAGAGTTTGTCACATGGTAAAGCATTTACTTAATTCTTTCTGTTTGCTAAGTATTATGGCAGGATTTGGCCTCTGGAAAGGAATCCTGCTGCATGGTCTGCACCAGAATGCTGCTTCTCTCTGTCATAGAGCTTTATTTCTTGGGTTTGGACTCAACAATAGTTGTATGTGTGGGTACATACTAAAGGTGGGTACTAACCTTGCTTAGGCCATGCATTAATTGAGTTGATTTTAGTGTATATCAATCTTTATATGTTTTACCTTACTTTATGTAGTATCAAACACCTTATTAATTGCAGCTTTTAAATGAAAATAGCAAGATTCCATCAACATTTACATTTTCATTCATTATTTTTTTTTTAAAGCAAAGATACTGTGCTAAAAATAATGCAGATAAAAGGAAGGGAGAACTTGCTAGCTTTTGTCTAGAGGTTAAAACTTACAAATTCTTACAATACTCCTTTCAAATTCTAATTTTTTAATCTAAGGTATTTTTTCTGTTGTCTTTGTTTTTCTTTTATCAAATGTGTGTATGAATCCGTAATACACTGGGTTCCATAGTGAACTTAAAATGTAGCAAGGAAACAGATAAAACCGCCCCAGGATTTTCAAATCAGTCTGTAAAGATGCAGTGCCTTGTAATTTGTTTATAGTTTTTCTTAATATGGCTTTGAAGAATCAAAACATTGTCAGACATGGGGATGTTTCCCTAACTTCTATGAAGGCATGTGGGCACTGGTCTTGTTTAAACTTTCAGAGAAGTTCAGAAATGTACAGACTGCCACGGACCTTACCTTTTTAAACATTTTTATTTATTGTTCCAGGTAATAGATTGGTCCTTTTCTCTCATTAAATGATCACTGACCTTCTCAAATTATGTGGGGGTTTACTCTTGCTTAAATTGTCAAATCCAGCAACATTCAACCATCACAGAATGAATGCTTTTGGTAAATTATTCGCTGGGTGGGAAACGTCTGGCTCAATGATGTATTATACAGCAACATTTTAGTAAAAATATCCAGTTAGTGCATTTGTGTCAATTCTCAAAATATCTGAGGGCTCCTATAACTCCCAAACTCCTATTGTCCTGGCATAGCTAGAACATAATGGCAAACTGGTTATTGGTGATGGTGCAGGATAAGGTGGGAGAGTTTTATTTTATCATTAGTGGAAGAACGTTGCACTGACTGCTCATTAAAAAAAAATTATGAAGTTAGAACTGCTGCAAACCTTACTGTCTACTGTATTACAGCTTCATATAGCAGTAGAATTTAGTCCAGCTATTTTTGTCAGTTTACGTGCATGACTGTATTTGTGCTTCATTACAGACAGTAATTCATAATTTTGTCATCAGACCCAAAAAAACTATACTGAGAGGTGGTGTCCTAATTTTGGCAGGATTGTGAAATGATGTGAAGCCAAACAACTTTAACCGATTTCATCTAGTATTGACATGATTGATCTCACTCAAATACATGATTGTACTATTTGTTGGTTGCTGTCCTCTGAGAAAGTTACAGTGCTTGTTGCTATAACATGCATAATATACAGCAAACTTATTGCAGAGTAAACTCTCTTGGAAATGGATATTTTGTAGGTGAAACCAAGGACTTCAGTTGCATTTAGTGTAGGTGTAACATGCATTGATTCTGTATTTTCAGCTAATGTAATACCTGCTACTTACTCAATTACACTCCACCTCTTTTGAAGCTGTGTGTTGTTATGGTCCCTAGAAGTACCAGGAATCTTGTTCTGTGAGCTGTCACTTAAAAATTCGGCAAACTGAGAATGAAGCTTGTGTGTGCTGGCAGGAGATAGTACTAACAGCAGATTGGAAGCATTGGTAATCCTCTAAAAATAAACATCATTTGAGTGACAATGCTGCCAGTTGCCCTTGCTTTTAGTGTTTCCATTAATGAGATTCTATACCTAGAAGCATATGTAGGCAATGCTTTATTACCATTCCTATTGAACACAATAAGCCCTTTATGTCATGTACTGAGTCGTTTGCAGTACTGGTAACTTCTGAACCTTTTTTTGGGGGGTGGGAGGCTGGGAGAGGGGGAGCCCATTTTCCTGTATGAATGCCAGGTACAGAATATTTCTCTTTTCTGCTCTTGCAGTTTGGCTTCACGTAAGTCTAAGGTAGTTCTTGTTCCAAGAGAATAATAATTTAAGAAATTACTGATTTAACACAGGTTTAATTTACTGTATAAATTTATAATCTTGCCCAATTTCCTTAAGTAATTTTTTAAACTTCTACAAAATGGTGGAAATACAGGTCCTTTTCAACTTGTTGCAGAACTGTTCTACTGTCCTGCAATAAAAGGTGTTTAGCAGTGTAACTTAATAGAGATGGATAGGAAGCAAATGAACTACGCAGAATGGAAAGCCTCTTTCTACTGATGAATTCTTTGGACTAGTTGTGTCCTTTGATCTCTCTATCTGTATCACGTAAATTTAATGTCACTACAAGAATGTGTTTAGTTATGAGTGAAATACTTAATTTTCATGTCCAACACTGGCCTTAACTTCAAGATGTAAAAGGCCTAATCCCTGCTTTCTCTAGGATCTAGTCTGTTACAGTATGCTACTTGTAAGGGTGGCAATAGCTATGATTAGGTACAGTCTCTCACAAGCATGACTCTGCAAATAAATGTGACTAGTATGGACACTGATTTACAATCTGAGTACATTACTGGTGTCACTTTGGTTATGTTTGAAATGGTGCTGTAATCTGTGCCTGCACTGAGAGGCGCTAATGAGAATCCAGAGTATTTCAAGATGGGTGTGATCCTCTCATACAACACTGTCAATGGAAATAGCATCATGTTTGGGCTTGTTTGAAGGCCCTTTTATGTAGTCAGAATGCTATCAGTAAAGCCAAACCCCCAAAAACCCCAGGCTTGTAAACAGGAGTTTAATCTTATAGAATCTATTGCTTCCGTGGCCTGTAATTACACTTTGGCTTTCCCATACTTTTCCTGAGCAAAGCCAGTGTAGTCTCATCAGGTAGCAATGCCTTCTAATGCAGAAATGGACCATTTCTAAATGTCTGTGTGCTTTGTAATGGAAAACCAATACACCATGATCTTCAGGTTGCTAGTTCTGTTATTCTTGCTGATTTATGAAACTGTAGTTACATTTGTCTTCATTGCTGTAGTCATGAGATGTGAATCCCTGGCTGACCTGAATTATCTTGGTTTTCTTCTGCCATTCTATGTTCTGTGCTTTATAGAAGTAATCCAAATCTTTTTGGTTTTGTGTTTTGGGTTTTTTTTTTTTAAATCCGGAAAACACATAGGATATTTGAGAAGTTTCCAATGTTCATAATGGGGATGAACTTGTATTAAGTACCTGTGCATATACATACACAAAATTTATGCAGTTACTATACATATTAACTAGATAGGCATAAGTAGGCAATGTCACATTTTCTGTAGTTGTAAGAAGGTGGGAGGGTTGTATAGAAAATTTTTTTCAGTACTTTATGTCAAAAATAAATGGAAAATTATGGAAATAGCTGTCACAAATTAAATGTGCAGATTAAAACTAGAGACTTGGGGCTATCTTTGTGCCATTTTGGATACATGAACTATGATAATGAGTGATGTCAAGTTTTCTGAATGTGCAGTACAACTCCTAATATTTACTATAAAGTAATTTACCAGTATAATTTTAAAGTTTCACTAGCGTTATTAGAAGGGTAAAGCGTTTATTCGCACATGGCTTTATTATTCCCAGCACTGATGTATAAAAGCAATGGCAGCAAGTAATTGCTAGGGAGTACAATGATACCTGCAAAGCAATCTGAATTTGGGCCTGTGGGTCAACGAATAAAGAGACAGCGTTAATACTTTAATGATAAGAGACCTAGATGTAAGCTGGTAATTGCAAAATCAGCACATCATTTTGGTTGTGTTCTAAAAAAATGATACTTTTTAAAGGAGATGAGGACCTAGAGGTTTCGCAATGTCCTTATACCAGCAGTGATGGAATTCAATATATGCTGACAAGTGCAAGTTCTTGTTCGCTTAATTTAGATTCTTGAAGTGATTGTGTGATTCATCTGGTTTAGGAAACTCACATTTTAGACATGAATCATCAAAGATAGCGTGTTAGTGTGAGTTGTTAAAATTCATTGCTTGTGAGTCCTTGCTGGAGCATGAAGAGTAAATGGCTTCCATTACCTGAGAAAACTCTTCACAGGATTTGCTTGTAGTTTATTTTGTCTTGGTTTGTTCATGCCTCTCATTCCATGTACTATCTAGTGATAAATTGGTTTATTCATTTGTATACCATGCATTGTAGTCAAAAATCTACTTTTATAGTCACAGTCACCTGTAACTGGGGAGAGCAGTTGTCTGACCAGACTTAGGTTCATTAATAATATTGGGTTTTAATCAAATATAATCCCACACTCTTGGGTTTTGCTTTTAATGATTGGAAAAACATTATTTAAAAAATTAAGTGACCCATTCTTCTAGTACTAAGCTATTAGAGGCTTTTATTCAGTTGAATGACTGACTACTGTAAATAATGCATTATTCACTTCTTATTGGTATATTATGAACACTCTATTAACTTCGTTATGCTTTCAACTTCAGTATCAAATATCATCCAAGTTCTTTAACAAATAAATAGTACAGCTATGAAGAAACTTTATAAAACTATGAAACAGAATTCTGGAAGAGGCTGTAAAATATCCACTCTTGGAAATTTTCAAAAGGAAAGTGAGCAACCTGCCAATTCCAAAGTCACATGAGCTTTAAAGTTGGTCCTGCTTTGAGGAGGCAGGGACGGTGGTGGAGCAGACCTTCAGAACTCCTTTCCAACCAGTTCTGACAATCTTCTACTTAAATACAGCATTGGGCATTTTGTGTGGGGATTCATTTTTGGTTTGCTTTGGTTTGTTACACCAAAGTGTATTGAGGGTTGGAAACTAATTTCTTGATGATTTCTTTTAAAGTTACAATTCTAATAATAAAATATATTTGTAAAAATGAAAGTATTTTGATTTTTTGCAAGTCAGTGTGAAAGTGTGAATTTTTTTTTTTTCTGAATCTGAGGTTAAAAATGACAAGGCCAAGTATCTTCAAGTATCCTGCACTTGTGTGTATGGACCAAATAGAATGACTCTATACTTTCCCCCGCTCTTAGGTATTTGTGCAGGCATTTAGGCATTAATGTGTCTTTTTGTTATTTTTAAACTGCATATTGAATTAACCACTCCTATAAACAACTTGCATAGTGAAACTAGGTTGTTGGGCAAGTCATGACACTCCTGTTGTTTAATAATGGAGTAGAGTGAAAGAGTATATACAAACTATGCATCTTGTTTTCAAAACTTGACAAGTCTTTAGGTTTTATTAAGCTGCTTTTACTGGAGGTACTGACAAGCCTTTATCCTGTATCTCAGCAGTAGCAGGGAAAAAACCCTCAAACGTAAGGGTGCAGTAAATCTAAAGAAGTGACTAGTAATGCAATTTAGTTGTTCATATATGTAAATCTCCAATCATACGGGAAACATTAAAAAAGCAAAATACACCCATGGACTTAAAATTATTTTAAAATATATAAACCTTTGTTTTATAAAATATATTTAGATATATGGTAAGGTTTGGATACTGTTTTGTATTTTGTTTTCTTCCAGCTACATTCCATTTGCACCACAAAATGTGTATCAAGATACAAGACTTGAGTTGATACATGTATCTCAATATATGTTTTTAAACTAAGCTTTTGGCTGTTTAGTAATAGCAATGTTGTAAGAATGTTAGGTATTGAAATAATAGCACAGATTGGAGATTTTAGAGGCTTGTTAGAATTACATCTGTGTGTTGCAGAAAGTTTACAAAACCTCCCTCGTAATCTGATGCTGAAGTTCATTGGATGTATTTTTCTCTGGGTACACTGATGCTAAGTATGTGCTATACTGTAGGGTTATTCTTCAAACTGCTAATAGTGAGTAAAGCAAAAATGACACGACATAAAATTATGAAGAAAAAAACCCAAGAACAAACAAAGAAAAAAACCACCCCAAACTTGTATGGACAGCATCATCATGGTTCGGCATCTGAATGAACTTTACTCACACAAAAATTTGTAGTAGCCTAATGAAAAGTATTTGCAACATTATCCATTGCTACATTATATCAGAAGACTACCTAAGAAATTGTATTATACTGTGTATTTCTGTCCTCAGTTCTTAAATTAAACTAAGGGGTAAGGAATCTCAGAATCAGAGAGCAAAACAATGGAGGAATGAGAAGGGGAGGATTAACAAGCTACCGCTACACCATACAGGGTATGTATAAAACTCTCATAGCAAATGCCGAGTTCCCAACGTGTCTTTAAATAAGCTGTAAATGTTGTATTAGTGTTCTGTTAGTATGAATAAAATCTTGCTTTAGATACTCACAATACAGCTCTGCCACTAGGTGTCATGACATGTATTTGGTGTGTAAATTACCTGCAATATGCAAGCTTACTACCAAAATTCACCTGGGCTCTGTGCTTTTTAAGTGTTCCTACACCATGCTTGGGAATAGTGTCAGGCTACGTCTTTTTTCTTTTTTGCTCAGTACTGATGCACCTCTTGGTATCAAGTAATCGGTTTTTTTTAAATTCCTGTGGAATAGCAGATACTGCAGGAAATGTGAACTCTAGATTCATTCTGATTCTGACTTGTAAGTTATAGCAAACATAATTTAAAAAAACAGCAGATGTTATAACTCTCATACCTATCACTGAAACTGAATTGTGTAGCAAAAAGGTGTAGATCTTTGCCCCCTCAAAAAATCTAGTTTTGTTTCTAAGCCTGAGGAATTTTGTTACCTACCGCTGTCTTGCAAATCAGGTAGGAAGATGATTGCTTCAATTCTGATGCTTCTACGTGGCTTTTGCATAGATTTAAAAATTCTAGGTTTGTTTTACTTGAGCCAATCAAGAAAACAGATTTTTACAAAATAAATTAGATAGATTGTGGATTAAACTCACAACTGTTTTATTAATGAACAATAAACTTTTGCTTACTTTGAGATAAAGATTTTAATGTTATCTTTTTTGTGGTAAAGATGGTCAGAAATTAATTTCTTTTACTTCGCCCCCTTTTATTCATCTATTAATTTCTAATTAAAGGAAGAAACACTTCAGACTTTAACCTCAATTTTACCTAAGCATTTTTCTGTGTCTGCCTTTTAAAAATTTTTTTTCTGTTTAGTTCTGCCTTCTGTAAGGTATGTGCAAACCTGAAACATGGCAACAAAATCAATATTTTTATGATGGCAATACCGAAGGATGGTTGGTTTTTGTTGGTAAGGCACAGAAACAGCGATTTAGCCAGGGCTTTATGTAGCTGAGCCCTGGCACTGTGTAAGGAGGGCGGGTTTGTGCCCACCTGCGGAAGGTTTCAGTGATGCACTGTGGAACCTCCATGGCTGAACCTCCACAGCTGCACTCCCTGGCCTTCGTTCCTGCAGCCTCCCTCTAGGCAGTGCCCAGCATCTGCATCAGTTATCTGCCTTAATTCTAGACAGAAGAAAATTTTAACGTAAATCATGTTTATGAGTTTTTGCCTTCTCTGAAAACAGCTCTCTGGGAGGTGAAAGGTGAAAGGGAAAGCACGTTGGAGAATTAGTGGTCCAAGCGCGAGTGAGACGAGTAACACCAGACAGGGGAAATAAAATTAAGCCTCTTCTCTGGGGTGCTGTGATGGCTTCCCCTCTCTCCCTGTATTTCTGCTGGCCCTTTTTTTCTTTTTCCTTGCCTGAAGTGTCGCTGCCGGCAGCCCTCTATCTGTGGGTGCGCAAGGAGCGGTGCGGACAGCGGCGCTCGGGAGCAGCCGAGAGGGGGCAGAGCACACGCGCCCGGCCCATCTCAACCCCACCCC
>NW_008237435.1:1134855-1214235 GCF_000691975.1 Corvus brachyrhynchos
ACTGCTCGCCCGGTCAGCGGCGCGGACCTCACGGCTCAGCCGCCGTGTGTTTGTACGTGTGTGTTAGTCAGCCCTCTCTGTGCACGTCTTGCGCTGCCCCCAAACTTCGGACCGGGCCTCAAACTTTACCATCAGTGCTGGGCTCTCCCACTTCCAAAATGGATGTCGGCATCTCTTCCAAGCGATGGGCAGCGGAGCCGTTTACCGGCCTTCGCCCAGCACGAGGGTTTGGGGTCGTTGAGGTCACCCAGAGAGACACTGCTGTGAACTTGCCTAGTCCCGGCTTCTCATGGTGTGGGTGGCATTTTCCCAGTATTCAGGTGTCTGGTGGGAAAAAGTTCATCTTGATCGCAGCCAGGCCTGGAAGTCACAGCCATACCATCCCGGGGAAGTGTGGGCTGCTTGGGGTTAGCTGTGAGGGTGAATCCTGCAGCAAAGCTGTTTGCCTTGTAGTGCTCAGGGTCCCACCTGACAAGTCAGTGATACCCAAGCAAAAAATTTCCCTGCAGTGTATCTGGCTGGTGTTGCCTTACGGCCAGCAAGCTGTTTCTGTGAATACCAAGACGTAAGCTTCTCGAGCCATGCTTGGAATGCTCCCTGTGCAACTACTGTCGTACTAAAAAAAAGTTTATGCTGTACAAAAGAATAGATAAAGCGCTGCTGTTGTAACCCCTCTCTTTCATGAAATACTGTCTTGAGCAGTACTGAGGGATGTGTATGAGTATCTGCAGCATTGCAAGGCACAAGTGAGGCTGTTTGCTCTGCCATAGCTTGGGGTAGTTGAACTGTGCTTCTGTCAGGGAGCACACATTGCTGTATCTCACTTATGTTTACCAGTGGCATCAAGCTGGATGGGAGTAAGGTCTTCCTGGGTTGTGTGGTAATTCCAGGTTAGCAGTCGACACCAGTGAAGTAATACTAATGTATTTAAGCCATTTGCTAACTACAAGGAAGTTCTGTATAGGCTTTGTTGTGACATGGTTATATAAACAGTGCCAGGCTGACAGATTTCTGAATGAAATCTTTTTTTTCTAGAAAGTCGGCAGCAGTGTAAGATTTCCAGTACTGATTTCCAGCTGCTGTACCTTAGCTTTGACCTAGAAAAACTCAGAGAGAGAGATTTCTACTCCTGCCAGTCTTTGTGAAGATTCCTGTTGTTGCCAGCTAGGAGTAGGATTGAGGCTGCCTGCTTGTTCATAGTTTTTGAGGGGAAGTTTGACAGTTCAGGTTTTCTTTTCTTTGCAGACAACTTTTCAAAAATGTTGTTCAGCTTGGGTTCTGCTCAGGCTGCTCAGCCTGGAGGCCAAAGTCTTCATGTATCTTGTTACGAACTCAACCTACCTTGTTCCCCAAGAATTACACCAAAATAATAATAAATTTGACTAATCTTAAATTCTGATTTAAGATAGTAGATTATAAAGAAATTTTCTAATTTTACTTGCAGAAGAACCTGATCAGAGGTATTTTAATGACTGGACCAAGTTTAAATAAGCATGTAAGTCCATCAGCCACTTCTTTGGGGGCAAAGATCAGGTTTGATTTTCCTCCACAGCTTTGTAAACTTAATCTCACTCTACCTCTGGTTTACATTGGTGTGAATGTGGGAAGTGAATTGGATACTATGTGTTTTATTTGTAAAGTGTAGTGAAAAATGACCTTGGGAAGGTTAGGCAACAAGCCATAGTGAAGCAGATCCTCTGACTCCAAGACTGGGTCTCCAGCCATTAGGAAAAGTGCACCTGTCATGCTCTATCTAGACAGTTTGTTTTGACCTACCCAAAATACGTGGCTATTGACTTGTCAGTCTTTGAAAACACTGAAAAATTCCCATCAATTATGTCCAGTCCTTCACCCCAAAATACATCTTCTTATGATATCATTCCATTGGAGAACTGGCCTTATAAAGAAAGTGTTTCGGTTTTAGTGCCATTTTTTTGGCATATATTTGATAGGTATGGGCACAGATTTTTTCTGATTGGAGTGCTAAGTATCTGTTTCCTCATGCAGGTATGACTGATGTGGTGGGGAAGGACCTAACACTGCATTTTTTCAGGATTAACTGAAACAGCATAACTTCTGTTAATGAGCCACCAGAGCTTCACTTTTCCTTCCACTGCTGGCATCCATTTCCTATCACCAACAGCAAAATCTATAGGAAAAGAGGTCTGTCTTTTGCCAGAACCTATTATTTTGCATTTCTAATCTTTGGATCACACATAGCCCCTATTTTTCCCAATAGTTCTTGAATTCTCTCTCTCCTCTGAAAAGAAGAAAAGAAAGACAGGGGGTTCTGTTTGGTTGAGGGGCACGAAGAGCACAAGGCAGGGGTCCTGCAGAACCAGGTCATGGAGTTGGGCTGGCGGTTTTGCTCAGAAGGAAAGGACAGTAAAAGAGGGGGAATTGAATCAGTGGGAGTGCATGACAAACTCTGTGAAGAGAGGAAGTGGAACCTGTGTGCAGTGTAGTTAATACACATGTATAGTTAATATATATATATATATATATAAAAAAAGTCAAGCGCTATGCATTTAGGGGATCTGCTCATTGTCAGCACTGAGTCAAAATCAGCATTATCCAAAGTATGTTTGCATTAAAAGATCAAGAGTTCAGTAAGAATCTGAGAGATGTCTTCTCAGACATTGTTCTGGAAAATATTTAGAATAAAAAAATTGCTTGTCACAACTCCTAATTTAAAAATGAATTTTGAAAAGCCATCTGTGGTAGTGTAACACTAAAGTCACAGCCATGTCTGTAACTGCTAAAGTTTGTTCATACTTCATCTCAAGAGAAAGTGTTTTGTGGTTTGGGTTTTGTTTTGTGGGTCTTTTTTGTTAAACTGGTAGTTTTTGGAATGTTTCCCAGTAATTAAATGTGTACTCCATGGTCACAGTGTGTTTACCTGTGTCATACTCCATCCTTGCATTTGCTTTAGTCAACTACACATCTGTACAGTACATCACTAGGATGTTACAAATTTATTTATATTTAACCAAATAAAATCACAGTATGAAATTTAAATTTTTCCCTGGTAAATAGCACTTTTTTTTCCATATTTAATTACTAATATTGTGACTCCACTACACTTCTGTATCCCCACAATCTTCTAATTTAGTCACCATTAAAATGATGGAAGGGGGGCACTTTTTAGACTGGTTAGAACTCAGCTTTGAGCTCAGATCCCTGTTGGTGTTTGGGGAGGTCCCTGGTGATAACCAGCAGCCAATTATGTCAAGTATGGGTTAACCTCCTCTCCTTAAATTCTGGGAGAACTTAGCTTGCTGAGATTTTTACCATAGTAGCACATGCTCACTTGAAGGGTATATTTACAGTCTTATCTTCTGAAAACTTCCAAAGGATCACAGTGGTCCCACTTCCAGTTTCACTGCTTGCCAGCTTTGAGGAAGCTGTTTTGCCTCCAGGCTGAAGGAAGCATTTTTGAGAGTAGGAGACCATATTTTCTTGAAAAGTTTCTTGCAATGAAAATGGTCACCTGTTGGATCAAGAAAAGAGATGAGTAACCTGATTTTTATTGCTATTGCTAGTCTTAGCTTCTTATTTTGCACCTGTTAGGTATTTGCGGTTCTCAGTTTCTCCTACAATGGCCCCAGTTTAAAAAAGCCGTGTTCTACAAATATAAGGAAATATCAGTATACTAAATGTGCAGATTGATATCAGTAACTGGAAATGTCTGGATAAGTAACTGTCTGCAAGTGATAAAGAACTTTTTCCATGTCACCCAGATGACACATCCATGCAACTGATCCATTTTGAAGGATGAAGTCAAGATAATGCTATTCCCAAGGTGGAAATGCAGGCCTGGTAGAGGGCAATGTTGGGTCACTTAGAAGCGTACCCAGTTGGTCTGATACAAACAAAATAATAATGAAATAACACTCTGTAGTAGCTTTGGCTTTGTTAGACAAGGTAAGAGCAAGAAACAATCTAAAATTTCTTGTTAACTGTTAGTTGGTTTATTTGTTTTATTTTTTCCCCTTCTGCTGGTCCTTCTTCAGTCCTGAGTACTATGTTGCTTTTTCCTTTCCAGACTGTGGAAAATATTTTCTCTGCTTTTTGTTTCAGTCTTGTGTCTCTGGTAGTATTTAAACCTGCCTGCTTTGAATTGTGTTTCATCTTTGGTGGCAATGTCCATTCAAGGGGGTATTTTGCTTAAGAGTGTATACCCAAGAGGCTTTCCTTTTGTTCCTGTTTAGGGCCTGGCAATTGTAATGAATGACTCCAGAGGGATTTTCTTGAAAACCCTTCTGACCTTCTGATAATTCAGTGCAAGACACTTACTAGTCTTGTATTAAATGAGTGTCCAGCTTCTGCGTGGCTGCTAAGGCTGTCTCATCTTTGTGAAAGCGAATGAGAAGCTTGTCCTGGATCAGGAGGCAGGTAAAGCTCTCCCTAGTTTTTCAGAGTCCTCTCTCAGCATTCTCTCTTAGCTGAATCCACTGGGTTTGATATGGGATTTGACCCCTTCAGAAGGGAGAGTGGCCCACATCATCTTTTCTTTACCCCTCTTCAGCTAGCCAATTTTTACAACTTGGAGCCTTATGCAAGTAAAAACTCACTGAAGATGCCAGGACTGGATCCTGTTTCCACAGACTTGATGGAGTTGCCATTCATGAGGACATCCAGGATGTCCTGGATCTGGACTTCTAGGCTACCATAGGTATTTGCCAAGTCCCAGGAGAAGAATTTAATATTTAATTAAATTCTTCAGCTGTTAAATTACAAGGTTCTTCTGAAACTGGCCATCCCACAAATTACTGTCAGTGGCAGTTCACCAGAGGAGGTGGCTTTGGAGGCCTTTTCTCATGCGACCATTAAGCTCCCTGTAAAACTTTGACTCTTTCTGGTTCTCCCCAAATCTCACTGCAGGCATAGCCCCTAGATACTTTGTAACACTCACAGGTTACAGTTAGGCATGAGAGCAAACAGCTGCTGTAGCTGGTGAAACTTAAGTTATTAAATGTATTTAAAGTATTTAAAAAGAAATGTAAATATTAACTTGCCCATCCTGGATTGAAATTGTTTCTTTTCTTAGACACAGTAGTAATTTGAAGCTTTTCAAGGTTTTTAAACCTATCCTGGGCTCACTAGGAATTTTGACATTAGCACCAAAAAGAAGTGGTTTTATTTGCTGTCATTGCAAATACTGGTACTGTTTATCTTTGCTCAGGTATCTCATAGCTGACAGGAGCAAGGGAGACATAGGTACTGTCAGACAAATATACCTGATATATCCCCAAGACAGGGCAGGACAGAACACTGCAGGTGAACAGGGTTAGCTGAGGCAGTTTTAGTTCCAGGGCCTAGTCTGTTATTTGGATGTCTTTGCTGTTGTGCTGGATTGCAGATCTGCTCCGCAGCTCTGGGGCCTGCACTTCTACCTGAGCTGTGTGTCACTGAAACCTGGATAGACTTTGGATTACCCTTGGGCTAAGGTCACAACCCTTCATTAACAAGGAACTTCCATTTTTGCAGGGGGTTAGATTGTATTAGGCATATGTTTGTAGCCTTATAGCATGTGTTCTTTTGGAGATCCTAGAAAGTGGGGTCCTGTGACCCTTTCGAAGTATTTTTTGTTTATTTGGTTTTGATTTAGAAGGTAAAGAGCAGCAGTCTTAGTAGTGAACAGAAGTGTAAGCTCCCTGCAAATTCAAAAGCAAGTTTGTTCTTTTATGCTAGTTTAGGGTGGTTCCAGAGTCACAAAAGCTGACTTTACCCTACTGAGTCTAATGGCCCTGGAGTCCTGAAAGTACAGTACGTGGTAAGAAGGACATTCCTTTGAAGGGCAGCTCAGAGCATCATCCATCCATCCATTCTCTAGGTGATCATGAGTCTATGATGTTGCAGGATTGCCGTTCCTAATAAATGCAAACTTTTTTTTCACTTTTGCTCAATTCCAGATTCTCTTTCCCAGTATTTTGAATCATTTCACGTTACCGATGCATCAGCTTGCACTTTTAGCCAGACTTATCCTTTGTTTTATTTCTGGCTTTATCTGCGTAAAAATGCCTGAGAGGATTCCAAATTTTAATTCAGTTTGTTTACATTTTTTTCCTGTAGTAGTTACACTTATAACTTACTTTGGTCTGGGGAAACAAGTTATTCTGAATCATCAGCTGTATAGATGAAGGTCTCTTATTTGCTATTTTATGATGCATCCTACTTAGTGCTCCTAAACACTCCTAGTACATAAGTTGGAGGGAAAAGCCTGGTTTTGTTATGCTGGTTCTGTGCCCTCACAGTGTGCTCAATTTGAACCAAATGTCGTTTTACCCACTCTCTTCCTGTCTGTTGTTAGTTGTTACTTTAGTATCCTCCTTGCTGATTCAACTCCAGAAATAACCTTTTGCCATCCTGCCAGTTGTGCGTCGCCTCTGTGCTGCAGCTGAAAGTGTGGCAGGTTTATGGTTTATGGTGTTCAGCGGATGTTTAGCATTGATCATGTATCCAGTTTTTCTTCAGTGTTTTGTGCCTTTGCTAACTCTGAAAGGCTCTGTTAAGTATGCCACTAGGAATGTTTTTGCCACTAGGATTTCTTCTTCTTCCTGGATTGTCAAAATCTTGTATAATCTGTAGTTTGTTCCAAAGATAAGCAATTTATTTGGCTAGGCTTCATTGTGCAGCTTGATCATTTCTGTCCAAAGCAAGGGTTTGGACAAGGAATCAATAGGCTATTACTGTCCGGGTGAGCTTTTTCTGGGTTGTTGATGATTCTTTTCACCCTCTGGATGTTTGAGGAGTCTTTGATAGCTGCTTGCTGCATGTGACTGGATCGGTTAGCTCCTTTGGTTTTCTCTTAAACTCTCCCAGGCACATCTCTTTCCATCTTGCTTATTGGAGTCCAATGTTAGTTTTCCCATGTCACCACAGGCTGTGTATGATCTGTCCAATTCCTTAATTTTTGAACTCTGTTTCTACTGTTGTTGAGCCAGGCCCATGTCATAAATTTTGCAATATTTCTAGACCTTGCCCCCCAACACAGCATCTTTCAACTTAATTTTCTCCAGTTGAAAACTTAGATTTTGTGCTTTTCTTCAGTCAGAGCACTTGGAAGGCCCAATCCAATACTCAGTAATTATTTTACCTTTATTCATTCACTGAGGAGAGCTGCACTTAAAATAGGGAGGAGGCTCTTTCAAATCATTGCAGAACTCCTGATCTCACAAGGTACTCTGTGCCTGTGAGAAGAGGCCCAATCCTGTCCCCCAGTGAGCAGGGAGCTAGTCTCTGTATGAACTGTATGTCAACATTATCTTATTTCCAAGCAATTCAAAAACTGTCTGTGGAAGAGTTGAGAGAAGGGGGAACTCCAGGAATATTTCATGAACACAAGGTGGTAATTTGACCTCAGCTGTTTCTGAGGAGCTGCAAATTCTTGTAAGCTGTATGAGACTTCAGTGTGGGCATTCATCACTTTAGCTGTGAAATACAATGTTTTTGTTTAAATACACTCATGGAGAATAAAAACAGGCACACAAACCAGAATTTTATCCACTTCTAACAACAGAGTGCAACACCTGTTGCTTTGTCCGCTGAAACTGCCTTTTCTGAGGATCTTGTAGCTGTTAATTAAAGGGAGCTGACTACAGTATGAGCAGGGTTGGTAGCAGGAGCTGTAACTTGTTTTCAAAGAAAAAGGCATGTTTCCGCTACTTCACCAAATTTGCTACTTCAAATTATAGGAGAAGTAGTTTGTCACAGGCAATCAAGGAAAACTTAGATGAATTTCTGAATTCCATTAATAATATGGAATTTCTGCTTAGGAATTGAAATTAAGAAATAATTTTTGCCTGCTTCAGAATAAAATAACAGTTGGAGGGATGTTTTACTTAGAGTATTTAGTAATTTAAAATCAGTCAAAGCTTATTGTAGATCTTAGGAATGTAACTACTACTACTTGTTAGCACAAATTGGAAAAAAGTGCAGCTTTTAGAAATATATATGAGAGAAATTTCAAAATACTAATTAAATCAGAAACTAGAGTCTTGGAAGGAGCTCCGATTAGACTCCAGTATCATATAAGGAACCAATTACAGCTTTGATGCAAACAAGTCCGTAGCATCAGTGTGTCAAGTTTGAGTCATGTTTTTTTCATTCACTTACTTAATCCCCTTCTCCACTTTTAAGCTGATGATTGATTGTTAAACTAGTGGCTTAGGCTTCCCTTCTTTTCAGCTATTTTTCTTCAGGAAAGCTGACTAACTCATTTTTGTTTAACTTAAGGCGAATGTGAGTTACCTGTATCTGGAGTAAGATGGTATGATGACCTCTCAATCTTTTAGAAAGTGTTACAGGTATGACTGTGTATCACAGAGTGTCTGGGGGAGATACAAGTTTCTAGTTTTCAAGAAGTTGTAAGTAGTTTATAGTCACGGTGAGGGAGAGAGCTGAAGAGTTGCAATACTGAACAGCAGCTCCTGTGCTTTGGATTAATGCTTGCTCTCAGGTGCTGTAAGCAGATACAAAAAGGATATTACCTCTAGTGTTGGGCAGTTTGTGTGTCCTGCCTCTGATCTGTAAGGCATTATAGCCACCTGTAAGCTAGTTTGTGGGATCTACCTCAAACCATGATGAGTTTTGGGTGAGGAAGGCCTCCCACAAAGTAGACTCTGGTGATCACTTTGCTGTTTCATGAAGGAGTGTCACATTTTCTTCTCTGTAGTAATTCAGGGTATCCTGGCTGGGTCAAACTGGTGGCTGTGTCTGAACCAGTATTCTGTCTGGATGGTTCTGAATCTTTTCTGGGCTTAGAATTTGTGGTACTGTGAGAACTGGGTTAGCTTGTTTTGGCTGTTGGAAATTTCCATGGCTTTTATACCATCTCCTCTGTTTACTGGACAGGAACAATTGAGAGAGATTTTCTGATGAGATTATCTTTGTAAGGGAGCAAACATTAATATAAACCAGACTGATTTTCCCCCTTGGGCTTTGGGTTATAAACAGGTTGAAATGTTTTGACATGCCAAATTGTCTTGGGTTCTGATGCAACAGATTGGCTTTCTTTATCTTTTATTTCTCTTCTGGCATTGAAATCTTCAAGCTGATAATCTGATTGATCTTCCTTACCATTTTAGTACAGAATAGCAATCCCTTTTACCATCATGTTTCTAGATGAATGTTAGTAAAGTTTCTCTACTTAGGATCTCTGTTTCATGTCTGTGAAGTCTCAACTTGAGTCTTCAAGTGGTGGTCTGGTATACACGGGACCTGACTGATTTCTCTGTTAGAAGAGAGAATTAGCCACGTGTACAGTTTGAGGTCGTTAGTTTTGCTGCACACACTAAGATGCACTGTGGCCTGAGTTGCTCTTTTCTCAGCTTTTTCATGTCAGCCTCACTGTTGCCAGGGAAGCAAGGCAAGAGTTACATTCCTGCCTGTCAATATGCTCCACTTTCTGTTGTTTCTCTTGTTACAAGTTTTTAGACTCTTGCTCATGCAAATGTGCACAATTGCAGTCAGTGCCCTAACCCCTGCATTTTCCATCATTCCTTACAAAAAGACATGTCTTAGGCAAGTATTTTAGGTGGTGAATCTCTCTGCGAGGGAGCTTATTTACTTCTGTAATTGTGTCTGTTAGTTTTAGTAACATTCATGATCTCTTGCTGAAGACAAGTTTGGCAGTAGACTTTGGGTAGGATTCAGTTGCCTGTATTTTGGCGTCTTGTGCAGTTTGAGACACGAAGTTACCCCGTCTGCTTCTCAGCTGCCACTCTGCTGTGTGGTTAGCTAATCCTAAATTAGAAGCCTGCTTGTTGATCACCTTGAATAACTCCCTGGGTCTGCTGGCTGTACTGACAAGTGGTATAATACATTTCTTTAAACACATACATTATTGCCATTTCATTGCCTCTTCATGTCAGGGCTTCTCTGAACTGCCTGCCACATGCAGTGTCAGATGTGGCATGGGTCTTCAGAGAGGATGTCTGCTTCCTGAGCAGCAGCTGATGGAATAGGCAGGCATCCAAATGTGGTATGTCAGGACATCTCAGCTGGCGTTGTGCATTGGATCTTTAAAAGACTGTAGCGGGTTGACGCTGGTCTGACACCAGGCACCCTCCAAAACCGATCTCTCACTTCCCTCCACAGCTGGACAGGGGAGAGGAAGTATAATGAAAGGTTCATGAGTTGAGATAAAGACCAGGAGAGATCACTCACCAAATACCATCGTGTGCAAAACAGGCTCAAACTAGAGATATTAATTGAATTTATTACTAACAAGATCAGAGCAGGATAATGAGAAGTGAAATAAAACCTTAAAACACCTTCTTCCGACCCTTCCCTCCTCCCCAGCTCTGCCTCCTCTGCCAGAAGCAGAGGGAGACAGGGAATGGGAGTTATGGTCTGTTCATTACCTGCCTTTTTCTTCTGCTGCTCAGGGAGAGGAGTCATTTCCCTGCTGCACCGTGGGTTCCCTCCCACAGGACACAGTTCTGCATGAGCTTCTCCGAAGTGAGTCCATCCATGGGCAGCAGTCCTCCCCAGACTCCTGCAGCATGGGTCACTCTTCCATGGGGTGCAGTCCTTCAAGCACAGGCTGCTCTTGCATGGGAACAGGGCCCCTCTCTCTACAGGTCTCCTGTGGAGTCACAGCCTCCTCACAGGCACCCACCTGCTCTGGTGTGGGGCTCCTCCACAGGTTGCAGGTGGATCTCTGTATCCCCACGGGCCTGCATGGGCTGCAGGGACACAGCTGCCTCACCACGGTCTGCACCACAGGCTGCAGAGGAATGTCAGCTCTGGTGCCTGGAGCACCTCCTCCCCCTCCTTCTGCACTGACCTTGGTGTATGCACACTCATTCCTCTCACATATTCCCGCCCCACTCTTCTCTGGCTGCAGTTACAGCTGTGCAGGAACTTTTTTCTTCTTCTTCTTCTTCTTCTTCAATATGTTGTCTCAGAGGCGTTACCACCATTTCTGATTGGCCTAGCCTTGACCAGTGGCACATCTGTCTTTGGAGCTGCCAGGGGTTGGCTCTGCTGGACACAGCTGCCAGGGGTTGGCTCAACTGGCAAGTTGTCACAGGAGCCACCCCTGTAAACCCCCACTGCCAAAACTTGGCCATGCAAACCCAGTAGACTCCGGTAAACCGTGGTAATCCCATGCTGTATTTCCTTTGACTCCATTGACAGTTTAGACACCTTGCTTGTATTTGTAAACCTGAATTATAGATGTCTTTAATCCTTATCTGAATTGTCATATCTCATTGTATAGCAGTGCCATACAATATGGGTAACTGTGCTGGTGTGAGAGGTACTGTGCACATATATGGCTTTGTAGGTCACCAATTTTTCATATTGGTTACTTGACTTTTGCTGTAGTGGTTTAAGCAATTTGCTACATCCTAAAGGTTTGCTTATTTTATTTACTCTGCGACATATTCTATGTATTTCAAGTTGTATAAATCCAGTTTGATTGCAGGGTGAGGCTTCTGTTCTAGCCCTCTTGCTAACACATCATAATTAAATGGCAGCAAAAGTCCCCACCTTTGGCCATTTTGTTGATTGAGAAAATCTTTAGGTTTAGTCTTTGATTCCATAATTAGCTGCTTTATTTGTCTGGTTTGTTTTTTTACTTTTCTTTTCAAAATTACACAGAACAAATTTAAAGTGAGTTGTTAGAGAAGGATTGAAGCTGTGACAGATATAAATAATATGTATTCCCACATAATGTGACTCTATGATAAAGGTAATGTGGTCATTGATTTAGAGAGTTGTATGCTCTTTGTAGCAAATTGTATCAACATCATATTGGAAATTAGGGAACTAGTATGATTTCATGATGAAAGAAGTGTGCAAGATGAAGCAGTTTCTCGCTCAGTTTTCTGAGTTTTAAGTCCTTTTTTTTAATGTTGTTTTAATGTGCTTTTTCCGTGTAGTAATTCAAAAGGGAGGTTGAGCTGACTGCTGTTTGAAGAAGTGGTTGAAAAATATGACTGCAGATTTTTAATCTATTTCCTACTTGATTTTTTCTTCCAAAAATACCTTCCTTCCTGTCCTCATAAGGGTTCTTACTGATTGTACATAAGATTTGGCAAAGGATAGTCCTCCATGGGTGATACTATCTGAAAGTGTGATGAGATTTTATGTTGTGACTTGGTGTTCACTGCAGCTGCTTGGCCCTTCCTTGCCTTCTTGGGGCTTTGTCTACAACCTTTTTCTGCTCCAGTCCAAGAGCAGAGGAAACAAATTGTAAGGAACTGTAGTATTTAGTGTTCTAGGGCTGGATTTAACACTGAGCAAGAAGGGGAACTTTTTTGTAAACCTTGCAGCTCCTTAAATTTTGAATATTAGTCCCTAGTATTTTGTGCCACTTACTTTGGTTGTGAAATATCTTACCAAAACAATGAAAATAAAAGAGTTAGTGATTTCTCCCTCACTCATCTTATACTTCAGGAAAGTAAAATGCTTTTAAGGCATCACTTCACTTGCTGTCATGTATTACTTAGCTGTTAATTAGCTGGTAGATATGTTCATATATCCATTGAAGCTAAGATTCTCTACTGTAAGGCACAGTAAAAAAAATGAAACCAGGCCACAGGTTTCTGAAGATGTAATCATCAGGGATGAGATCATGGGCTTTGTGAGGAACAGTGTGAAGGAGATGAACTTCAGTCAGTGTATAGCTTGACAGCAAAGGTAAGCTGCTTAGCAGGAGTTGAAAGGGCTAATTCCTTGCACCCACTCCAGCACAGGAGTTTGTGGCCCTCCTTGTACAGACACAGATGCTCCTCTGATCTTTCTCCTCACCTGCCATGTGAACTGGTTCAGTGAAGTAAATGGACAGAAAATGTTGGATTTTTGCTGTAGGGAAGAGAGGACATGGGAGTGTCCCTTGCTATGGCAGCAAGTCATTAGATCAGTTTGGCTGTTGGCAAACCACTCATAAGGCAAAAAGCACTGAAATTGATGGAAGAGCAAATGGGAAGGACAAACAGTGGGGACCAGCAGTAATACAGAAAAATATATATGTCTTAAAAAACAGAGAAACCTTGTTTGATTTCATGCCTAGTGTTTTAATTTTTGTTATTTAAAATGTATAAATAAGATAAATTTTGGTAATAAGTCTGGATGACCATCTGCTGATTATTGCTTTTAAGTCATGCTCTTGCTAAACTGCTACTGTGTGGCCATCTCATTACTTGGTTTTAGAAGACATAAAAGTTTGAATTAAGCTACTCTGAAGGTAATGCAGAGCTGTGTGGGTTTTGTCAACCCCAAATAAGCTGCTGGATATAACACAGTAAAAAGAAATTACATAAGGCTTAGGACTTTTGTAGGACTTTTTATATTAATGTCCACAAATGTATAAATATTTGCTGTAAATGTGAGAAATTGCACCCTAGAAATATGTTTTACCTTTAGGCAGTTTTGTATGCTTCTGTAAAACTGAATGAGTGAATTTATATGAGGAGAATAGAAGGAGAACAGAGCATTTAATGGAATCTTAAGGCTAAAACTAAAACCAAACCCTTCTTAGTTAGGAAGCTGTTAACTATTAGAGTTCTGTGACTTGGGACTTTCACAGAAGAATCACATTAAAAAGCTTCTCGTCAAAATGGGGATTGGTCTGAAAAAAAACCCCTTGAGATGCTGCCTGCTTAGACACTGCCCCCAGTCTATTGGATTGATGTTCCTGTACCTTTCAATATTTTCATTAATGATGTGGATGAAACAGTACACTTATTAAATTTGTAGATGCTATAAAGCAGGCTTAGAGGAAACTTGCAAACATTTTGGAATTAGAATTAAAATTTGATGTGATCTTGAAAAAATTAAATGATTGTCTTTTTCTTTTTTTTTTCTGTTTTGTTGTTTTAGTTTTAGTAAGAAAATTCAAGGAAGACAAGAACAAAGTCACATTAGCTAGAGAAGAGTCAGATTCACAAAGAGCACAGGCTAGAACTTGCTGGGTAGCAGTTTGGCAGAAGAGGATCTGGGACCATTAATGTAATACTGTTGTGAAAAATGGACACTGACTGGAAAGTATAAGCAGAATTCTTGGTTATATAAAGTACTAGATATGTCAAGTAATTTTTCCTGCTCAGCAGTGGCTGGCCCTCTGTTGTTCCCTTTATAAAGCCCTTCACAAGTATGTAGTATGTGCCACGCATTACATGCTTGTGTACAGATTAGGTTGGGTACTCTGGGTTGTATGATGGAGCACTGTGAAAGTGTGGTGACTCCCTACTGCATATGTGCTTTTTCACTATCTGCACAGATGAAGTCCAGCCTTCTGTTTTGACTGTTCAGGTCATTAGTTTCTCTATCTGTTGGTTGTTCATACAACTTGTCTTTCTAATACTGCCTTTTCAATTTTCCCACATTGTACAAGTGTGTTTGGTTTGAAAACTCATTGTCCATGCTTTCTGCCTTTTGTGGTGTTTTATTTACTTTATCAGTCTTTATTTATTCAATTACTGTGACATCACAGTATTCAAATACTGTGAATCATTTTATCTGAGCATTTAATTCATATTTTATGTCACAAGATCTAAGGCTATAAAGTGATTCCAGAAAAATACAAAAAGTAATAATAATCAGAGAAAGTGTTAACTAATTCTTTATGCTACATGGTGCTTTTAGCATGATACAAGTGTATTCACAGTTTTTAAAAGTATTCTGCATCTGTAAATGTAACTAAATATTTGTAGTGGGTTTGCATGGCCAAGTTTTGGTAACAAGGGGGCTACAGGGGTGACTTCCATGAGAAGTTGCCAGAAGTTTCACTTGTGTCCGAAGGAGCTGATGCCAGCTGGCTCTGAGATGAACCTGTTGCTGGCCAAGGCTGAGCCCGTCAGTGTTGTTGTTAGTGTCTCTGGGATAACAGACTGAAGAAGCAGGAATAGTTGCTGCACAACAGAAAGTGGAGTGAGAGAAGAGAGGAGAGGAGTGAGAATATGTGAGAGAAACAGCTCTGCAGACACCAAGGCCAGTGCAGAAGGAGGGGGAGGTGGTGCTCCAGGCACCAGAGCAGAGACTTCTCTGCTGCCCATGGTGCAGACCATGGTGACACAGCTGTGCCCCTGCAGCCCATGAAGGTCCATGGTGGAGCAGAGATCCACCTGCAGCCCATGGAGGAGACCCACAAGATCTATGGCCCCATGGAGAGAGGAGTTCACACTGGAGCAGATTTACTGGCATGACTTGTAACCCTGTGGGAAGCCCATACTGGAGCATTCTGATCCTAAAGGATGCCACCCAGGGAAAAGGATCCACACTGGAACAGTTCATGAAGAGCTGCAGCTTGTGTGAAGGACTCATGTTGAAGGAGTTTGTGGAGGAGTGTCGCCTGTGGGAGGGACCCCATGCTGGAGCAGGGGGAGAATATGAGGAGTCCTCCCCTTAGCAGGATGGAGTGGCAGAGACATCGTGTGATGAACTGACTGTAACCCCCATTCGCCATCCCTCTGGGTCACTTTCTGGGGAAGAGGTGGAGAATTCAGGAGTGAAGTTAAGCCTGAGAAGAAAGGATGGGTGGGAGGAAGGTGTTCTTAAGTTTTACTTTTTATTTCTTGTTTTCCTACTTTGATTTGATTAATAATAAATTCATTTAATCTCCTCAAGTCGAGTTTGTTCTGCAAGTGACAGTAACTGGTGAGTGATCTTTTCATGCCCTTGTCTCGACCCACAAGTCTTTCATTATATTTTCTTTCCCCTGTCCAGCTGAGGTGGTGAGCGATAGAGCAACTTTAGTGGGTACCTGGTATACAGACATGGTCAACCCACAACAATGTTGTGTTTCCTGATATATAAAAAAAATGAATGGAATATTTTAACAGCAATATTTTCACTTTAAAATATGAGGAGTTTTGTTTTGTTGTTTTTGTGTGAGTTTGTTTTGGTTTGGTCATTTTTAGTTTGTCAGGAAAATTCACAGCTTGTACATAGTTTAATAAGAAAGTCAATACCAACTGTGAAATGAAACCTGTGTAGCTGCCTATGTACTAGGTGCTCAAAAGGGGAAGTGAAGTAAAATGCAATTCTAGTATATTTGCAACCCTTTATGTGTTTGCTGTTGCATTTCTACTGCAGCTGTGTGGGTGAGACTGTGAGGAGAAACCACTGCAGCATCTCGTAAGGCACCGTAAGCCTTGGAGTGCAGCCTTACAAAAATGGCAGCACTGCGACTTGCGGGCTCCAACTGGATAGATGTGTGTGATTAAAACGTTAAGGAAGATAATTTCTGTTGTGTCTTGACATGGTAGCTGAGGAAAGGCACAAAGCTGGGAGGCACAGCTGTGCAGTCCAGCTTCATCTGAGAGGTGCAAGTGTCTGTAACTACTGCTGAACTTGAAGAGAAGCTTCTCTGGAGCACTTGGGTGTAGGAAGTTCCTAGGTATGAGTTGAGTTAGCCACCTGATACGGGGTGTGGGGACTTTTCTAATTGTAATCTTAGTATCCTAAATGAACCATCCCTTTTGTATATGCCAGATTTTTCAAAAATAACTCATAGAAGATTTAAAAATATTTTGATTATGTAACTGCATTTCATCTCTGACCAGCTTAGTGAAATCTCTCTCCCCCAAGTCCTACATTTTATGTAGCAGTGTATTTTATTATGTTTGTGCTTGTGGCTGGAAGGGCCCAAAGTATTTTTGCTTCACTGTTTATGAAATAGTACACCACTGGTGTATATTTGTAAAAAATGTAAAGAAAAGGTGGAATATAGAGTTTTTGTTGCCTTTTGTCATGACATCAAAGATTGGCTTCCTGGTAGTGTGCAAATGACACGCCATCACTATATCAACTGTATTCTTTCTGTTGTCTCTCTCTACTAGTGGAACCGATTACTACTGATTTTTAGAACTAATTACAAATTCATTATCTCCATATCTCATCTTCTTAAGAGTTAGTCCATACAATTATATTACTGCCTGGGCATTTTTGCTTATACAGATTAATTTACAAAATAGTTGCAGTTCTGCAGCTTTAGATATATAAAAACCCCAGCACCCAATATGTTATGATAAATTCTGATTTCAGAATTGAATTTTCTATGTACTTTACTTTTAGTATCATTTTTTTCCCCCTAAACCTTACCTTGTTCATTTTTACAGTTCCTCAATACTATTAGTAAACTGATTTTTCTTTTTTTATCCTTATTAGGAAAGGATTCATCCCACAATTTCTCCCATTAGAACATCATTACTGTAGAACATAATATTTTATTTGGTTTTTAGTAAGTTCTGTTTTTGTGAAGAATAAACTTTTAAAATACTGGAAGCTGAAGTGGTAATTCACAACTGGTGGGGCTCAATACTGGGTGTTCAGTAGTATTTCATGCAGTACCATATGAGTGATGCCTTTCTCATACTCATGTTTGTAAGCTAAAATGCTGTAAATACTATGAGTTTCTTAAACTGCAATTATTGTGATGATATTTCATGTTATGTTGGTTTCATTTTAATTATGTTTAAAACATATGGCCCGATTCTGCCATCATTGACTTTGATGTTTACAATTAAGAAACTTTTTCAATTAATTCCTGTCTATACTAATGTATTTGAAATCAGAAATAGACATGTTATATACCAAAGGCTTCTATAGCTCTACATCTTCTCAGTCTTTAAATCAGGCCTTTCTAACAATACTGCTGTATTGTTTGGCATTTGCTGTGAAATAATAGTAGGATTTTTACAGTATGAATCCAGTCCATTTTTTTTTGAACACATGAGGTATTTGAATATATCTCAGGTAACTGTATATGTTATTTTAAATCTGCTGCTATTAGTATTTCACTGAAGATACTTATGAAGATGCTCATGAAAAAGGCAGGTGACTGCATCTCAACTTCGTTTTAAATTTTTTTCTACTTTTGTCTTCCCAGAGATTTAATGTCTTTCCTTAGTAATAAAAATGGCATTCCAGTCTGAACCTTTTCTCCAAAGCACAGAGTCACAGTAATGGGATTTATTATTTTCATTATACTAGTGCAACTGTGCTAAAGTACTTGTAGTCTATGGTGTAATGAGTGATTTGGGATCTTAATCCAACAATATTGTCCCTCTGAGTAAAGATACTTGGATAATTTTCAATGGATTGGTGGGGGAGGAAATACGGATAGTAATTAAAATTTTTTATGTAGTTTCATTCGTTTCAATAAGCCCTTCCTTAGACAGTTTTTCAGGTGTTGGTTGTGTGGGTTTTTTTGATAGGGAGAGAGAATTACCCCAGCAGAAGGAGCAAAGAGCTAAGTGGTAATGGGTGCTGCCTGTGATGGATGAGAGCTGAGCTCCTGCTCTGCCTTAGCCAGTGGGACCAGAGCTGCTGCTGGGAGAAGTTGCAGTTCCCCAGGCCTCGTGTTGGCTGTTGCAGGTTTTGTCTCTATCCACCCTGTACAGATCATCTCATGTGTATGAACCCTAAATAATACAGTCTGTGTCCATGCTGCTGAGCATGGACATGCTGACATATATCATCCTGCTCCTTATGGGACAGGAGGAGCCCAAACCTTTTTCCCAGATGACTGACAATGACTGGTTTCTCTCTTACTTGAGTGGATTGCCTGGGATGCCTGCAGGCCTCTGACGTGCTCCTGTGTGGTTTTTGCAGTAGCAGGAGTTTTCAGCCAGTAGCCCAAATTTTGCCTAGGAGCATCCTCTCAGTGAGTAGTATGAAGGAGTGGTGCCCTGACCCTGGTTTGTTTATGCATGTAGACCTAGCCTGAGAACAGGTATTGGCAATAAAGAAACTAATTTGGGCAGATGAAAAGAGATAATTAGTACCTGGCACATTCCAGGTAAATGTTTTAGCCATTGGGTTAAGGGCTAGTTTAGGAAATCCTGGTACTTCTGTGAGTAGTTTATACAAGGATTGAAGTATTCCACCTGTTGACTGAATAAGCAGTGATTTTTTTTAAAGAACTTGCATCTTTGGCCGTGGTTTTTTGTTTGTTTGTATTTTCTTCCCTTTTTTTTTGTATTTTCTGGTTTGGTAACAGGCCAAAAAAAAATAGGGATTTTCTCTTGGGGCCTTATTTGGTACTTCAGGTACTCCAGGTACTTTACTGGAAAAACAGTGGCAAAAGTTTGCTATGGCAGTTTGTTGCAAAGACATTCTCTCTTGAATATATTGGCAGGTGCTTATCTCATCTGCAGGATAATTGTGTGGAATTTTATTCTAGAATAGTAATCCTTCCAGCTATATTTCAGGCAGGGTGACCCCACGACTGAAAAACAGAACCTAGAGCCAGGGTGTGCAGGTTCTTCTCCAGTGATGTTCTTTGGCTCTGAGCTCTGTTTCTCTGTGCATCCATTTGGAAGTAATGTTTGCAGAGGCATGACTTTTGTGGACAGTTTTGTGACCCAGATCCAGGAGCAAAAAAGGAGTGTTGCTAATACCACTGTAGTCATTCGACATTCAAAACGCAAAGTGCTCTGCTGATAATGTGTTTATTGCAGTGACAGGCAATGGCACAAGTTAAAATGCAGACTACAGCAAACCTGTCTGGACCCACCATGGCCCCTATGGTGCTACCCCTGCCAGTTACAGCTACAAATACACTGAGTCTGCCATCCTCAATGAATGGATCCATTTCGGAATCAGCAGCCAGCTGTAGCAGTCCTACTGCCGGCCTTGTGGATCCTGCGTCTTCAAACAGCTCACCAGGTAAGTTGGTCCAGGTATATTTTCTTTGGTGCTCAAATTAATCTTTTTGATGACTTGTTAATTTAAAAAGATAGTAATTAGGCCTTAAAGAGGATTAAAATAAAGGAGAAAACACATGTAGAAAAGTGGTTTTGGCTAAATAAACAGTTTACTAAGTTTAGTTTCTTTAACTGAGCTCAGATTTGCAGTGAAGTTTTGATCAATAATATAAAAGCTCAGAAAAGAACATGCCTATTTTGTCAAATTCTGAGTGTATCTTTTATAGAGAAGTTTTAGTGGGGCAGGAAAGTCTCCAAGTTTATTTCTCTTCTCTAGAACAGAATGTCTTCTAACTACTTGGCAGTATTTGGTGTTTCCTTTGTAGCCTAATAAATGCTGTAGTTCCTATGCTGAACTGGGTATGAAATGCAGAAGTGTTGTCCTAATAATTTAAGCAAGAAATGACAGTGTGTGTGTGTGTTAGGGATAGATACAAATAAATTGCAAAAAACTTGCAGAAAGTGAAATAGTCTAAAAAAAGCAGAACAAAATCCTTAAAGGGGAAGGTGTACTTTGGGAGTGTTCTGAGAGTGGCTTCATTATTGTGAGAAAGGTCTAAAACATTGGGAAGAAGCTGGCAGAAACAAGTGGGGACCACAGGGTTTCATCTACTGTATTTGTCTCATAACTCTTACGCTATCCACTTCTCCTTCAAAGTGTGGAGAAACCATTCTGAAAGAGTAGTCAATTCCAGGAACCATGCCATATACTCCTGACAAACTTTGGTGACACAGAAAATATAGAATATGCATATGCTCCCCTGCACTGTCATCTTTCATAAAGACACTTTGGAAAGAAATAGTTTTTGGGTTTTTTTAATTGCATGTAATCAAAATTGTTATTGTAAAATACATATGCTCATATGATTAATATTTAAATGGTATTTAAACTTTGTATTTAGCATATATGCAAAAATTGTTTTAGCCAAAGTATTTTCTTTTCTAAGCATGCTGCTTTTGCAAAGCTTTGTGAAGTTGTGAAGAATACATTTCTCCACAAAAACTTTACAGACTCTTTATTTACAGCTCCTCTCCAAGATAACATGGCAAACCCCAAAGAGAAAACTCCAATGTGTCTGGTAAATGAGTTAGCCCGTTTCAATAGAATTCAACCCCAGTATAAGCTTCTGAATGAAAGAGGGCCTGCTCATGCCAAGGTAAGGTCACAGTTCCAGGTGATGAGCCATACCTTACATGCTGAACAGATAATGTCATGGTTTGGACAAGTGTGCTTGTCAAACCCAGCTACATTTCTAGTGTAAGGGCTTTCTTACTGTTCTTTATTTTGCTGCTTTTTTCCCCCACACTTTTGGAAAGTATGCCTGTATTTCTGTTGAAGCCCTGTAGATCATTTTGTACCTTACTTTGTCTCGCATCTTTGAGTTTATATTTGCTGGTCTTTATATAGACCTTGTGAAGGTCTTTTCAGGGTATCACCACCCTTTCTTAATCTTTCCGGAGCACTTGCTTTTTAGGCTGCATGAATCTTTCTCTGCAGTCAGCATCCCTCTGATAACTACTTCTGCATTTGTTTCATGGTAATGCAGGTGATGACAAATTTGTGACATTTTTAAAAGTGCTTATTGATGCAATTCTTTGCCCATGAAGTTGATACTCTATCTTCAAATCTTGCATTCTAGGGCACAGACTTTATTACTGTGCAACTTTACTATGTAGGGTTATACTAAGACTCCTAATATGATTACAGCATAGAAGTTTCTAGTGAACTGATGGCTCATTCTGGCCAGTTCATGTATCAATTTGGATGTCCAATTTAATAAGTAAAAATTAGGCTGCTTTCAGATGATGGGGAATACAGAGGAATAGCCTCAGGGTAATTTTCAGATATAATTTTGAATTTCCCCCCTAGTTAGGAGCAAACTGGGGGAGGAAAAAATCCTGGAAAAGTCTGAGTGAGACACTGGCATAATTAGTAACTGCTTTGTACTTAGTATTTCTGGAGTGGCAAAATCACATAAGGCAGTTGGGGTCAGGGTGCAGACAAGTAACAGTTTCAGCTCCTCAAGGGCTGTCTCTGCCCTTGCCCCTTGTTTCTGGGTAGCACATTATGTTGCCAGCTAGTGATATAAATCACTGATCTTCTGGTCTGGCTGGCATTGCTGAATGTGTTACAGTGGTGGAAATGATGTCAGCAGGTGCAGGGCTGCTTTTAGCATCCCTCATCGCAAATGGAAATTGAAGTGCTCTTCCTCTTCCTGGAGGTGTTTGGCACCACAGAGTACACTTGTTGGTTGGTTTTAGGTTGCAGCATGTTAAATTTATTGGGTTTTCTGTAACTTTTCACTATTGCGTTATGTATTTATTTTGTTACCTTTCTTTTTCATTTCAGTGAAAAAAGAATTGCTTTGGTTGTGGTGTGGTTTTGGCTGTTTACGTTTGTCAGCAGTAAAGACAGTTGAGTTATATTATATTCATATTATACTTAAAATTTGAGTAGGATAAGAAATAGTTCACATATGGAAGAGGGGGGGGCTTCTCCCAAGCAATTGGCAACAGGATAAGAGGACATAACCTCAAGCTGTGCGCCGGGAGGTTCAGTTTGGATATAATGAAAAATTTTTTGACTGAGAGGGTGGTTAAGCATTGGAATGGACTGCCCAGGGAAGTGGTAGAATAGCCATCCCTGGAAATTTTCAAGAAATGAGTGGACATGGCACTTAGTGGTATGGTTTGTTTGGTGTGATGGTGTTTGGGCAAAGTTTGGACTTTATGATGTTAGAGGTCTTTTCCAACTTTAATGATACTATGATATATTTGTTATTACTTTTAAAGGAACTAATATCATTGAAGTGACTTAAGTCTGCATTGCCTGAACTTCTGAAAGCCAGATTTTCACTTAATTTCTTAATTTTTCATTTTTTCAATTTACCTCACTATTTTAGGTAATAATGGTGCTCATAGTGGTAAAAAAAAATAAAGTTATGTGCTCTATAGACTCAGAAGGGTATTAAGTCTAATTTTCATCTGTGCAATGAGATAAACAGAAGAGAAATAGATGAAGAACAAGGGTGGTATTAGTAAGATTATTCAGGTTTTGACCTATGAAATGTGAAGAAAGAAATAGAATTTATTATGACTCTCTTAGCAGTTTAGTATAATGTCTTTCTAGTAATATGATGATATACTTGACAGAATATGTGAAACAGACCTGAGTTTGTCCTGGGAAGCATGTCCTGAAGGATGTAGTGCTGCTGTTGCTCTTTCCCATTCAAAGAGCTTCTCACATTGCTTTGCTCCTACATATACTCTGTTCCTGACCACTGGTGGTTTTCACAATTTTCAGACATGCTCTACAAGATAGCTGTCGGTGTAGTGACCACAAATGCTAGTGAATTTTTATACCCTTTTTTTCTAATTGTCTCTGGAAAATAAGTTTTGACAACTGGGGTGAAATGGGAAACTAGAAACAGTGCAGCTGGGAGAGAAGTGGCTCTTCCTGACGGCGCAGTTAGGGTTTCTAGGAGTCTGCCCTCCAGGTGGATTCTTCATCATAAGAAAAATCAGGAAGGCTTTGTTAGCATAAATGATGTTTTCGAGTATATTAGTCAGATTGATCATGTCTTCTGGCCTTCTATGTCAGTGTCATTTCAGGACACAAATTTAAAAGGAACAGTGGCAAAAGAAAGTGGATGGTGGTACAGAGAAGAGGGAAAGGGGTAAGAGTTGTAGCACTTCAAAAGCTGGGAAGAGGAGAGGAAGTTTTACACAGAAGAAGTGAGGAGTAAAGAGTTCTCAGAGCTTAGAGAGACTAACCTCACAAATGCAGCAGAGTGAAAACAAGCACAAGCGTGGTGGCCTTTGCATTTCTGCTTTCAGGACATCAGGTGAATTATGTTGGGTGTAAGGAATAGAAATTTCCTCAGGTCAAAAATGTCTCTCAGTCAATAGCAGAACTGTTAGCTCTGGTATTCCAGGACTTGAATGTTCCACTGACTGCTCCAGAATTTGGATTTAGGCAGTTTTATTCCTTTAATAAAGGAGTAAAGCTCCCGTGTGTGGGTTTTTGCAAGAGTTTTTTTGGCAGATATGTTAGTGAGAGGGAGCTCTGACTGGCAGAATTTTACTGAGCAAGCCCTTCATCATCCTGAATTCCTATTTATTGCTCTAAGCACTAAGAGTTATAGGTAGATAAGTAGACATTATTAATCATATTTTCATTTAAATTCAAGGTTTTCTTCCTCCTATAAAAATACTACACTGATACTTTCTTGCAAAATATAAAATATATAAACTCCAGATGCAGAAATAAAATTTCAACTCTTTTGGTAATAAGGATGTATGTTTGTAGGTAATTTATATAATTATGGGTATTTAGCTCTAATACCCAGCTTAGCTTTCAGGTGGGGGGTAGGATTTGGCAGAATGTAAAATTAAGAGACTATTTCTCTCTTTCTTCCATGACGAAATTGTTGTGACTGCTGTGGAAAAAACAACATGGCAATAGGAGCTGTGATACAGGGGCTTTCATTGTGCTTCTGAAAATTACAGCAGGCCAAAACTCAAGGCTGTAATTAAGACACAAGTATGTATTTATAGCATTGCACTGTGTGCATGTGCACAGGGCTGTGTTGGGAGGCACATACATACTTGTGTTCAAATGCTTGTTTGCAAGTACGTGCTGAATGAATGTACATGTAAAGGCAAATGTAAAGGCTGCCCACCATGTTCATCTCTAGACACCTGGTCCTGGCTCTAGCAAGTTTAAATAAATAAAAAATTATAGAGCTGTCAAAATGAGAATTTTACTTTATATACTGTTCATACTAATATGTAGGTTTTTTTCTGTTGCCTCAAGTAAGTTAGTCTGTTTTCTGAGGTAGGTGCACTACAGTGCTTCTTAGTTTACAGTGTGTATCTGACTATTAAGTCCTGCCTTTTATCTAGGGATTATATGGCAAATATATTGAGTCCTTAGCCTTTCTCCCCGCGTTCTCAGATACTCAAATTTAAACAGAACATTTGTGTACCATACAGAAGGTAGACTCTATCTAATATCTTAAACATGCGTTGAGTTTTATCTGCACGGTTTGCACAGCATGGATACTACTTGAAATAGTCCTCTGTCACAGATTTTGAAATATATGGTTTTTATCAGTTAGTCCATTTCTGAACTCTGGATGTTTACAGTTCCTGTCCTCACTATGGATTTTTCATCAAGAACTGCAGTTTCATTGAAAAAGATAATATTTATTTGCTTTCTTACTTTATCTTTTTGAACATATTTGAGTTGTGACTCTGCCCTAACAAAATATTTTATTTTTAGAAATCTGGGTATGTGAGAAATTAATTCACTGTGTAAAACTATCTGGCCCAAATTCTCTGCTGCCTTGAGAAGTGTGTAGTCATTTATATTTATTCATAATTATTACAAATTTTTTTTTTTTCTCAGTAATGTGTTTAGGATTTGTTTTCTACAAGTAAAGTGACTAAACACATTCAAATGTATGAAGAAATGTGTTCTTAGCTGGCCTGTATATAGTCTTCCAAGAGCAGAGGATCAGTTTGAAGTTATTCTTACTTGGTTTAAATATTATTCTGTTCTTTGATAATTGACATTACCATTACACTAATTTGCTTTGTGATTTGAAAGGCCAAATGTTGCCCACTGATAAGGTCACTGATCTCTGGAGGAATCAGATGCGTTATCTGGGAGTTGAATACAATGAAAAGAGAGCATGGTTTCTCTTCAGTCCTGGAAGCTTTTATACAGATTGTTCTAATCCACAGTGATAATCTTTCCAGTGTTTACCTGTTCTTTGTCTTTGAAGATGTTCACAGTGCAGCTGACTCTTGGAGAACAGACATGGGAAGCTGAAGGAAGCAGTATTAAAAAGGCCCAACATGCTGCTGCTAGCAAAGCATTGAATGAAACTACCCTTCCCAAACCAACGCCTAGACCACCCAAAAACAATGTAAACAATAATCCAGGTATGACATTTTCCTCTGTGTGTTAGATCTTGTTGAAGTGTTGCCATATTATAGCACCAAATAAGTAATTTTAACAAGATACTTAAATTTGTAGGATGAAAATCAACATAGCTATAGTATGACTGGATAATGGAGAACCTCTAGTGAGCTTTCACAGAATTTTTAATGCACATACCTAAAAAGGTTGAACTGTAAGGGAATATATTATTTAGGTAATGCTTTGATATGAACAAAGTGATCATATGTGATTAACAGTAAGCAGAACAGGAGAAAACTGAGTTGACTAAAACACATTTCCCAATGAGTTATTTGAGCTAACTTTCCAATGAAATTGGAAATTTTATGCAGTCCAATCCTGTGAAATTGCATCTCTGGGATAAACAAAAGGCTGGGATTTGGCATGAGAACTTTGACAGGTAATTTCCTGCTTGCTGAGTTTTCCTTCAGAGCAACGTGTGCTTTCAAAAAGATTTCAGGTGGCTTTAGAAACTTGTTTCAATAATAGAAAGAATGTATACTGGTGTCTTGCATCATTCATTTTGGGTTGTTATCTGCAAGTTGCCTTCAGTGCATGCAAAACCTTCTAAGGTACATGTCTCATGCACATGCTCAGTGATCTGTTCTGTCTTGATCAATAAAATAAAGAAAAAAAAAATAACCTCATTTCAGACTGTTGTAAAAGAAATCAAGTCATGAGAATATTTTCTTTTTTATATTTTTTAACAATCTGTTCCACCCTGCCTCTTTTCTGTTTTCCTTTATTCCCTTTCAATTTCTGCCTCCCCTTCCCCCCCTTTTAAAAATGCATTCTTCAGCCACTTCCTTAAAATGAAGTAATTTTCCAGTTAATTTTTTCTGTGTTGGGAAGAGAAAAGCAGGAGTAAATTTCCTTTAGCACTTGTGAGTATTATCCTGAGCATTAGCCATGAAGGATTGTTTGAGAATGGTGTGGTAGCATTCTCTCACTCCTTTGGAGATCAGTACGTGCCTCTCCAGACCCAGGACACTGTTTTTTCTCTGTTCCCTTCACAGCCACTGTGACTTTGGCTGCTTAGAAAGCAGGAGGCTCAGTCCTCTATGAAAAGGGATCCTGAGTTTGGTTCTTGACATTGCAGAGTATTACTGAGTTTCTAGAGTTTTTTGGCTTTGAGCATATTCTTAGAGGGAAAATCTGATAACAAGAGAAATAGGCTGTAAGAGAATTGATTAAAAATTGTATCACTTAACACTGTAAATTCCCTCCAAGAAAGGTGCATTGATATGCACCGGTATCTTCTCATCAAAATGACATTCTGTATTTTTATAAAAAATTTCAATTCATGATAACATCTTGCTCTGGAAGATATAAGAATTGTTGTTGATATGTTTTTGAGTAAGTGATGCATAAACGTTTTCATCATTTGGCATATAAAACTTCAATTTCAGACTGGAAAATTAATCATAGCTGTTTTAAGGGTAAATTTATTTGAATCTCTCATGAAAATATTTTCAAAATGTATTAACTCCTTTTTATTGGAATGCACATTTAGCTCATTTAGGATTCTCTTACAACAGTGCAAGTGGAGATTACTGTAGCTGAACATTTTAGCTAAGAAAAAAAAAAGAAAGGAATTGGATGTAACTTTTTTGTCATTTCTGAAACCGTCCAGGTGTGCAAGTACTGGCTGCCTTCTATTTTTGCATTCTGTCACCAGTAGATGGCTGTAGTTGCACTTATTTCCAGGAGCTGTGTGTTCAGCCTGTTAGATCACTCCTATGAGACCATTAGTTCTTAGACATAGCCTTAAGTTTTCAAGTCTTGCAAATAAAACATTTTTTTTTAACTTATGAGATTCCTGAATGACTGCAATAATGCCTGTTACTTCATGCTTGTTTCAATGACTCTTTGCTCTATTCATGGTTTTGTTTTATGGTATTCAGCAGAAAGACACATTATTCTATTATCTTTATAGTTCTTTCAGAAAGTGTCATAATGTATTATAAGTACTTTGGAAAGATGAATAACCAGCTTGATTATTACACTGACTTTCTCGTTCATATGTGAAGATTAATCCACTGAAACTGCATAGAGAATGCACTGAGAGAGATTTTTAAATGTTCTTTTTCATTGCTTGTGAATTAAGTTGGCGTCTACATTGCCATCTTTTAAAGAAATGGAAATGTCTTTTTAGTTGTATCTTTTTAATTTAAGAGCAAAAAAATATCGTGTAGGTCTCTCTTTGCAGCTCTGTCCTGCTTGTGTGTTTTTCAGTATTTCTGGTTGGAGCACCTTACTTCGTTTGTTTTTTGCAGGCAGTATAACACCAACTGTGGAGCTGAATGGTCTGGCGATGAAAAGAGGAGAGCCTGCCATCTACAGGCCATTAGATCCAAAGCCGATTCCCAATTACAGAGCAAATTATAATTTCCGGGGCATGTACAATCAGAGGTTTGTATTCTTTCTGTTATTTTATTTTTTTATCCTTATGTTCTAAGTCTTCATTAACTTTCTAGGTTATTTCAGAGTAAAAGAAAACTAAAAATTTTGTTAAGGAGAGTCTGCAGTCTTATTTAGAAACAGGCATAATTACCTCCTAGAAGAGACAGGTGCCCTAAGCACATCACAAGGAATAAAGTGTAAAACCCACTGCTTTTTTTTTTTTAATGTGCATTAAAAAGCACATTATACAGTCATGGTAGTGAGGAGACAGGGCATTAACTTAAAGAGAGGTTTTGCTTTTTCTTTGCTGTCATGTCATGTGATTAGAATCTGTGTAATCAAAAATGAAGCACTTTTTTCTTAGAAATGGAATATAAAATTGGAAGAACTGCATTTTGAAAACTGGCTTGAAGCCATTTTCAGGTTTTTGGTTTTTTAACCATTCTGCCTGGTCAACTCTCTGAGTTCCTTAATCCTCAAAGTTTGGTTAGGAAAAATCCTTTATTTCACAGTTTAGAAACCTATATTCAGACTCATGTCAATTTGTAATCTGAAGAACTTCTTTCTCTGAGATAGGCTTTTTTCCCATTTTTCCATATTTGTCCCCAGAGGAACTGTATTAGATCAGGTCTTTTGAAGCTCCAAAAGTGAGACCAAGTATGATATGTAATATGAGAAAAAACCAAACCAAAACTGGTCAGAAAGTTCTAATCACATGTTTTATCAGTGAAAAATGTTACCTTTTTTATAAAGTTTTGCTTGATGGATTTCATTTTATGCATCTCATAATTATCAAACAAAAAGAACTCTGAAGGAGTGTTTTGGTTCAAAATTACTCTTTATTAGAAATTGAATTGCAATGTTGAAAGGCAATGTTGAAAAATTAAGGAGTTTAAAAAAAAGCAGCATTTCAGAATTGTCTAATATTTCAATTGACTTAATTCTATTTTACTTTTCCCCAGACTTTTAAATCATGAAAACTTGGTAAGTGTAGGGTTTTAACACTTCATTCTGAGTTGGTTTTTTGTTGTTTTTCTTTTTTTAGCTGGTGAGTTGTGGGTTTTTTATAACAACAATACCTAGAACTATAGAAGACAACCCCCCCCCAAATAACCTGAAAGAAACCCTTTAATTAGTCTATGGAACAGTGCCTGATTTTTTATCACTTATTTTATATTTCTAGTCACTGCTGACCTGGGTCTCTGCTTACATGCATCATGGTTTAAAAAGCTAATTATGGTGCTTGAAATGAGTTTAGTTAATATTTAGAAATCCTTCATTTATTTGAATTGCTTTTATAGTGAAATTAGTTTGACTAGCAGATATAACGCTATACTGGAAAAAAGTGAAAGCTAGTTAAAGGCATAAAATGTGGAATTCTGGAATCTGAACTTAATTGTGGAAATGTATTGGTGGAAATAGAATGTCAAAACACTCAGCATTTACTAACTCTTAATATTTTATTTCTTTTCATAGAAAATGATTAGTATGTCTAGTTCAATCTATAAGTTTGCTTCTTTGGTAACTTTCATGAGAGCCATGTTTTGGTGGTAGGGTAAAATGATTCATGAACGTTATTTTTCTGGGCATGTTAGGTAGCCAAGGCCACTTGATTTTTCTGATCACAAAACAAATAGGCTGGGTGGGACAGAAGGCTAGAATCTGTGTTTGCTTTTTCATTGTGCTTATTTGAGTGCAGTTACCCATGCAGAATAGCTAATAGTACTGTGGCTATTAAATTGAATAATCATAAAACTAAGTAGTAAATAACTGGACTTACCTGTCTCTTTGTATAAACACATACCCACTGTGCACACACCATATATACACATGAATGCCAGAGTAAAGAGGAAGCAGAAAAATGATCTGTATAGTACTGTGTTAGAAATAATTGTTCATTGCCTTGTTTTGTATTGGGAGGTGCTGGCCTTTTATGATCACAATAAGAAAGGCACTTAGACTTTGTAAGCCATCATTTAAATGCTGTTTATTAGAGCTGCTGATTTAAGAAGAGAATATTGCAGGTAATCTTCCATACCTTCAGTAGCGTGAGCCCTGAGTGGTGTGGCATTGAACACTACTGCTTCTCATGGGTACCACACCATGCTGACCTCAGCTACAGCAGAGATTAACCCCTCTTGGTCATTCACACTCTTACAGGATTTGCTTACAAGGAGACAACCTTGTCAGCAATAGTCAGGAATGATGGTCACGTGAGAATTTCCTGCTGTGCTGTCAGATAAAGGCAGAGCCATGCAGGTGGTACCAAGGGGGATCTGCCTAGGGGCCCATCTCTTGCCACAAGTCTGTCCTGTGGCCGAGGGATTTGAGCAGCACAGCCCCATCCTGTGAGCCATGCTGGGCACAGCCCATGAGGCTCAGCGTGGCTGCAGTGTGGGGCACTGGCTGTGATAGGAAGGATCCTGCACCTCTTCCAGTCAGCATCACTTGACACCTCCTACTCACCCTCATCACAGGCAAGCCTGGAGACAGATTCTGGATCTGTTACAATAGCCAGTGAAGTTTGAAATACGAAGCATATGTTCCTGTGGTATGATATGTTACATTTATTTTCTTCTACTGCCATGTTGTATTTAGCATTAGTTTTCTGATTTTTGCAAATTGGATAGTAGAATAGAGGTATTGCTGAAGTACCCAAATAAATGCAGATCATATAGACAGTTAAAAACAAGATTTGAGTATTAATGTAGATCATATGCTGCAAGAAGTATTTTTCATTTTCATTAGTTTCTGACTGTAGATTATTTTCCGTTATTAAAACAGATACAAAATATGTTAAATAAGTTGGAAGCTTTGTCTTTTATACTGTGTCTGAATTCCCTTTACTGATCTCTGTTTAAAAAAATGTGTTTTTCAAATAGGTAAAGTTACAGATTAAGATTAGGAGATTGCGTTAGGGAAACTTTGATTCTGGCAAGGCTAATGGCTTGAGGAAAAAATAGAGTATTAAGATCATTCCAGGGCATATCTCTAGACCAGTTAAGTTTAGTGTTTCAAGTGGCACAAAAGACCCTTTTCAGTATCTCATGGAAATGTGGTCTGAGACTGCAATTCATATGCAAAGTTGACAGCTTGATTCCATGTCAGGCTAAGATGATTAATGTCAAAGTGGCAGTGATTCCTCCTCCTTTATTTGTCCCCAGCCTTTGTGTCCGTGAATATTTCCTGGCTCCAGCACTGGAAGTTGAGCTGCTTAGAAAGTAATCAGGGGGAGAGGAAAGGAGAAGTTACTCCTTGACTTACAGCTGTACTGAGACACCTTCTTTTCTAGTCACACGAGAGCTTTTGCCTTCACCAGAGAGGGGCAGTGTGTATTTGGAATGTATGCTCTCTCACATGCAGTGGAGCATATTTATATGGGCAGTGTGTTTTACAGAGGTTGTTGAAGCAGGTTTACATGTAAGGGGCAAACATCCATTTGCAAGGTCTGCAGCTGATGGTGTAAATTTATAGTGAAGGTGATAGCTACTTTCATGGAAAAAAAGGAAAGAAAACAAGTAAGAGGGAAAAAGGAGAAGGGGAAGGTTTTCCTAGCAGCCAGCATGGAAGGCAAGTGGTGAGATGTTCCAGATGAGCATCCTTCCCTAGGTGTTCTCTGCAATGCAAGTGTTCCCTGTAACACTTTCCCATAGTAATTCTGTGGTTTTTATCAGAACATGTTCTAGCTACCTGTTGCTTACAGTGCTGATAGTGCTGCACCAGGGTAGGTGTTGGATACTGGCTGTTTATAGAGCTTTGTGCATGCAAAACTCAGCATGGCAGAAAGCAAGAGATTCAAGGCAGTGTGTAACACCGTGGGAAGGTCTTAGCCTTCTAAGTCTCTTCCTGTGCTATGTTAGGAGGGGCAGGGAAAGTCATCTCCCCTCTTAGGGTAGATAAAATACAGTCCAGTTTGGAACTGGATGAGGCATGGATGTTTTCATCCTGACTCTTCACTCAAGATAGTGAATGCAGTACTGGCTAACTTGTTAACAGCGTTGGGTCATTGCCATTATACTGCATATCGTGGCAGGCTGATAAAGTCTGTGTGATGCTGAGCTGAATTGTGTGAAGTTACCATCTTAGGTCTCTGGTAGTTTGGGTACCTGTATGCTGCAGATCATTTCACAATGTAGATAAGAACTTGGAATCCTCTCTGGATTTTCTTTATTGAACTAAAATCCGTGCAAGTTTGGTAAAAGAAAGTTTGATGGCCTCTGATAAGACAGAGCTTTTAAAAAAGTTGTCAACCCTGAATCCAGCCATGTTAGACAGCTTCTTATTTAACAAAGGTTTCTGTATTCCTAACTGAGATTATAATAGAGGAAAATACTCTTTTGGCACTCAAAATCTGTCAATTATATACAACCAATTTAAAGGCTCACAGGTTGGAGTTTCAAGCAATTTTGCAACAAAGGCACACGAAGACCTTTCAGTTCAAACACTATATGTTACAGAAAAGCTAAAAATGGTGAACATTGCATTTTTTATGTCTTCTTTTATCTAAGAGTTTTACAGGCTGACTCTGGGGAAGGAGGTGCTGATGCTTTCAGGGCCAGGTTGCTAACTGATATAGCTTGTGTGTTTGTCAGCACAACATTTGGCACGAGTGGGAGAACTGGCACACTACTCAGCACAGGCCAAGTCTTGAGACGGCAGCTCAGGTTTGAGAAGTATTGGCAGAGCTGGGGACAAAACATGTGCACACACTCATATCTGTAGCCAATGCTAGAACCCGTACTCCCTCGCATCTCTGGCTTAAATGCAATTGGCTTAAACCATGCAAAAAAGAATTAAAAACATGGCTGTTTAAATTAGAGCAGTTAAACAATAAAATAAGGCATCAATTCTGACTACAGGGTAGTACAGCTTGCCTTATTACCATTGAATGCTGGTTTGTTTTATTTTATTATTTTTTTTCTTCGGTTAGGATTGAAGAGAGTCATTCCTGAAGTTTAATTGACCTGCAGTACTTTCAATTACAGAATGTCTGTAAGTGATAGAACAAATTATATCTTACAGACTTACCTAAACTAACAGTTTTCAGCCAAGAAATAAAACCACTAGAAACTCAACAGCCGCTTTTGAGGTTTTAGTTTGGAAAGTAGTGTTAAGGACATCATAAAACCCAACCCTTGTGTTTTGGGAGAATTCAGAAGTTGTTCCCTTAATATATAAAATTCCTTAATATGTGTCTAACCACAATCTAGCGAGCTTGAAAAATCTATATTCAAAAAAAAAGAAGTTTCAAAATTAAAACCACTTGTGAAATATAGGAGCAAAGGGATTACAAAACAATGACAAGCTAAAGAACGGAAATAAAGTAATTAAAGCAGTTTCTTGCTTGGTTTCAAGGAATTTGGATGGTGTGATAGCTCTGCAAGCATGTCACGCAAAGTGGTGGTGTTCCTAGGATAAACTACAGCTTCTGTGCACTTGGACAGTTTATGCTGCATTGAGCCTTCATCTTAGTCTTGTGTATGGTTGCTTCCTCCTGCATATATGTTGTATACTACAGGCTAAGGAGAAGACTGTTCCCTTTCTCCTTTGGGCATGGGGGAGTGCACAAACCATTCCTCCTTTTCTCTTTTTTCATAGCTCTGCCTTTCTGAGCACATTTTTCTTTGATGTTAATGAATGCTTCTTTACAGTTTGCACAACCAAACTCAGAATAATAAAGCAGCAGCATATTCTTGCCTCTTGTGGAGCCAGCTATGCTGCCTGGCCACAAAGCACAGGGCATCACCCTACCTGGCCATGTCGTTCCTACCTGCCAGGTATCCTGCTCTCCTGCTGGGTACTCAGTTGCTGCATAGAACTGTCTGCTTAGACTTCTTTGCTCCTGAAGTGAAGTATATCAGCCCTGTGGAGTAGTGCCTAAATACTGAACACACACTTTAAAAGTGAGGGATAATAAAAGAAAGCTTGAGGGCTGGTCTTTGGCCAACTACATCTGCAGCTGCTAGCTTCACATTGGACTAACATGTTATCCTATCTAATGATCAAAGAGAGAATAGAGTGTGTGATTATTGGATAAATTACTAAAATTGTCAAGTCATATTAATAAAAGATTGTATGGTGAAAGACTGGAATAAAATGAAAAGTTTGTTTCTTTTGTGAATGCTGACTTAAAGATTTAATATGTGCATGAAAGGAAAAAGATTTGAGGGAAGTGTTACTTGACATGAGTGCTTAGTAATGCAATCTAAATCCTCACCCAACTTCATTTATTTCACAAAAGTTACATAGTCCTGTGAGGGGGGAAAAAGGGGAATATCTAGCCAGAGGAACAGCTGTAGAAGCCAAATTTTGAAGTGTGTGGGTTGCAATGCAGGAGACAATGTAAAAATCTGTTGATATTACCATCTCCAAAACTACACCTACAGTTATACAACCCAGTTATCTAATTTAGAGAAAGAAAATGAAGTCTGAAATTTTCCTGACCTTTAGATGTTCTTCTCGGCTTCTGAGCAGAAGACTGCTCTCTGCATGGAGAGCCTCATCCATTTGAGGCACAAATATTCCAGTGCATAATATAAAAGGTTGTTGGATCTGAAAGGCTTCAATCTAGTATTGATTAGATCAGCCAGCAGCCTGGAAAATGTAAAACTCAGATTACTTCATGGAGTCTTTTTGTTACTCTAGGCACACAATTAATCTAATATCTGTTGCTGAATTCCCATTATTGAAGCTTTATGTTGGGGCTTGCTGCAACAGAGGAGGATTTTATGCACAGCTGTGTGTAAAGCAGATTTTTTTCCCAAGCATATATACTATGGCAGATGTGGGACACTAAGTTGCTTAAACATAGACCTCTAGTGCCACTTGAGACATTGTAGGGTGTGTGAGACATCCACATGGGACCAGTGGATTTGGCAGAAGACCTAGAGGAGACCTTTACTAGAGTGGCAGCGAAAGGTCAGGCAAGATACCCTAGAGTATTTCAGATGGGCCTGCATAGCTAAGTTTAGGCAATTGAAGGAATCCCTAAAAGCGATGTTCAGTCATCATACCATTTCATATAATCCACCAGGACTCCAGCTATTTGTGAGAAACTTCTCTGTTTCGTGGATCGGTCCTGCGTCACATTATGTGGATGTTTTAGGTACATGACTGCATGTCAAATTGTACTGTGTGTTTGTGTTTAGGCAGCTAGGTGCAGTTCTTTTCAGTGCTGGTGGGATTTGGATCCAAGCTCAGATGCCTTTCAAATAGTCTCTGCCTGTATATTAGAAACTCAGTCTCCCTTTATAACCAGTGGAAGGATTAGTCAGAACAATTCCTAGTCTAGAATGCTGTTTGTCATGCCTTAAACTAGGTTGTCTATGTTTTGTATGGATCTCTCCAGAGCTTCACTTTTATAGTAACTTAGTTTCTACACATTAACTAAATACCTAAATTTAGGCATCTGAATCTAGAGCTCTGAGAAATAATCCTAAGAATGTTGATTTGCAATAGTTTTATGAGTGCTATAGTGGGAGTCATTTGACTGTTGCAGTGGAAGGACTGAAAAAAAGACAAAAAATCTCTCTCCAGGGAGAAGAGGGACAGAAAAATATTAAAAGAACAAACTCTTTAGGGAGATATCTGGGTAAGAGCACTTTTGAGGAGAGGCGGGCATGCAAGTACTGAAATGCTTTTGATTGAATAAAATAGTGTTTTGCTGCAAGAAGCTGTTTGGCTGTGCAGACCAGTGCCCTTGCTCCCCAAGTGAAGTGAGCCCTCAGTTCTGGAACCCGTTGTGTGGAACTGATTACAGCAAACAAACCCCGTGGTTTGTGGGGGAGCAGTGTGGGCACCCAGTGGCACCACTGGGATTTTTACTTTGCTACAGTTGTCAGCTTCAGACCTGACAGGTACTATCTTCAGGGTACAACACTCCTCCCCTAAAAAGGCTGGAGTCAGAGGTGCTTTGCCTGCATTTCCAGTCAGTGTTGCAAAATTCTGTCCTTAGAATTTGCATTTTAAAGATTGAGAGGTGTGATGATAAAAAGTGTTTACTGACTGACTTTGCAAAAACTCCTTTCTGCATTCCTCTCATTGCTCCCAGTAGTTTGGGAAAAGAAACTTGGAAGAAATATTAAAAACTACTTGGAAATAGAAATTAGGAGTTTGGTTAGAATAGGTTATATCTCCTATAATACACTATTATTCAATTCTGAACAGATATCAATTTTAAAGAATTAAAACTTAGGGGAAAAAAAGAATAGTCCGAAGAATAATGCAAGTGATCGTTCAGATTAGCAATTTAATTGTTCAGCTGGAAATCGCTGATTTAGACCATTAGATGGCAGCATGAATTTGTGCAAGAATTTCTCAGCAAAAGCACTCTCAAATAAAGTTGCCCTTTTCTATTCTGAAGCTTTTCATGACTTTAAAATGTCATAATTCCAGCATAAATCAATTAAAACCAGGTTTTCTGCAAAGCTTTGTCTCATCATTCCCTTCAAGTTTTCTTCTATAATAATTGAGGCTCTAATGCAGTAGCTTCAATGGCAGTTTTCCTTTTTTATGTAAATCTAGTGCGAGTAAAGGATGCCAGTTTGCCAGTAGTGTCGATTAAGTGTTTGGTTTATCTGCACAAAGCATGAATTCTGCATTTCATCAAATTAATTCATTCCTCAGGCCTGACCTAAAGACATTTCCTTAAAGATCAGTCTGCAACTTGGCCGCTAAGCCTGCAGTCTATTCATACTAATGAAGCTTTCCAATGATTTGAACATCTATTTGCTTGGAAGGGATTGAGATTGCCAGCTGATGCTTGATTCAGTTACGTACATTACCAGTTGAGACAGGATTCAGATCATATCTTACAGCAAAGTCTTGTACATCACCCTTTTATTTCCCCTACTAGTGTGTTGGCATTATGGTGTAATAATCTAGTCACAGACTTTTAAATTAATTCTTTCTGTTCATCTTCTGCATGCTACATTTCACTTCCCCTGGCCTATTTGTTCCCACTAGTTGCCTGCCTCCCACACAGGCGTATTGTTACAAGAAAAGTGTTGAGTACAGCTGTGGTAAGATTTTTCTTTGCTAGTATCTGTTTCTAGGAAAGGAAAAGGGAGAAAGTCAGTCCATTTCCTGTTGGTTTAAAACAGCAGAAACATCTGTTTGTCTTAAGATAGTTTTCCCAAAAGAGCAGTGGCAAGGGAGCTTGCAGGTGATGAGCTTTACCATTGCCAGTAGCTATCAGTTTAGACAATAGTGATTAGTATGGTTGCCTTAAAACAAAATTAAGATTCCTTAAATGGCAGAGGATATTTATTCCTGTAGTAAATTTTTTGATAGCTAATGTTTAATTGCTGCAGTGTTTTAAATCTTAAAAATACATAGAGTATTTGGGATCAGAAAACCCAGATTCTGCTATGGAATGTATAGATTCCACTAAATGCTGTCCAAGATTGATTTTTCTGCAATCTCCTCGCCCTGTTATCATGAATTTGCACAATGCACACCAAATGGTGTTGGGTGACGTGTCCTGGGACAGTGTGCATATAATCCTTCTGGCAAATGCATCCTGTCACTACCATCCACTACATTAATGGGTACATTTAACGTGTGAGGGATCAATAACATATATACTCTTAAGTGTATTTACAGTATTACACTGACAGCTGTTAAAATAATGTTATGTAGGCTAAAAATCAAGCTGACAGAATAGAGAGCACGGTTTGAGGTTAGTCTTCCAAGTACAGTGTCTCTTCATCCTTCAAGTCAATACACTCACCTGGTATCATTAAAATCTTTTTAGCTGTAATTGTAGAGCATCTAGATGCTTCATCACTCTTCATGCCTAAAATGCGATGCATCAGGCATGACACTGTACAGTATTGCAGCATTCTAAACAATCTTTGGTCAAGATGAAGTCGTTTTGTCATTGACATCTTGGCCCTGTTTGTGGAGGAGCTCCTAAGTCCTAATGCTTCAATCTTTTCTTAATTAATATTTTCATTTGTTTTCTTTCAGGATATAGTGACCTTTCCAGACCACTTCCTTTCTTGCTCTATCTGCTAAGAGGACTGCCCTTGCCTTCTGTGGTCCTTAACTCATGTTTTGACTATTTCTCCTGAAGCTTCTTCAGTAGACAGTGTTCTTTACTTTGGGTTTTTAACTTCCTCAGATCTTTCTCTGCCCTGGAGGAAGTGCATCTGGCTCCAGATGTGTCTCTCCAAGTTTCAGATGTGATTTTTTGTGTTCTTACAGAGGCTGAAAACATAGAGGTGTAATACAATCCTGCCTTTGGTTTCCTAATGTCTATCTTTCAACACTGCCCTTCCACGTGAGAGACTTCCTGTAAACCTTCTGATCCAAAGATCTTCAGAGCCAACAGCCTGCCCCAGCAGCCTGTGAATCGCTTCAGTCTGTTGGCTTTGCAACTCACTGGATGTTCTTTCTCTAGCCCTGCCTTTAACACAGCCAGCTTTACTTTCAGGGTATGGACAGAAGACTAGTCTTGTTGGTATGTATGAAAACAAGCACTGATTCAGAATGCTCCTCCAGGAGCAGGAATATTTTGGGTGTGTTTTGTTTTTTCCACACAGTTAGCTTTTTATTCACCCTTATCTTTTCCTGTACTTCTGCTGAACTAAGGGTATTTCAGCTGGGACACCTGTGAGACAGTGGGTTCAATGGAAACAAGCCCGTGTGGCCTCCTTTCTTGTTATGGCCTTTCTGCTGTGTCCAGAACCCGAATATTGGTTACCAGTAAATGTGTTCTCTCCTTTGCCTGCATGTGGTAATTACAGGGGTGAACTGCTGTTAGAGCTCAAACTTTACTTTGAGAGGTTGCCATAATTTTCTTGAGGGAAGCAAGCAGAAAGAAGGTTAGTGGCTAATTTTTTTAACAGCTTATAACTCTTAAGGATCTGACTGGAATAGTACTCCATCCTTACAGGTCTTTGTCACTTTCGAACTGAAAGTTCTGCTACAGAATGCGAAAGTATTGAATATTCTGAAGAAAGGTTTTCGAGATTCTTTTGTAACAGAATATATGCAGTCTGAATGCACACCTTTTCACCAGCAACCACTGTGTTATAGTTTCTCTTCACATCTTGTCTATAATACTGATTTTGGTGGGTGCTTGTGTTCTGTGAAAGAAAGTACAGTTAACATCTCTTCTGAAATGCTAATTCACAGGATCTTCCAAAAATCTGCTTGTCTTCACAGGATATTTTAAAGAAGAATGCCAGTTTGAGTTGGTTTTTACTGTCACAGAAAGAATAGTTGCATTCACAGGTACTCATCAGGTACTTTGGCACCATGATTTGTTTGGATTATATGTTTTACTAAAATGGGGTTGAATCCTTCAGTGTTGTGATTAAAAGGAAAATCATTTCTGTACAAAAAACAGCCCAAAAGACTTAGCTTAGAAGTTCTGTTCCATGACAGAGGAGAATGTGGACTCTAATTACCTTATTGATTTAGATTCAAGTCTGACAAGTGTCAGGGAAACAAAAATGAGAATTCTTAAGGAGGTAGACATCAGCAGCAGAGACTTCATTTTCTTCAGTAAAGGTAATCTCTATGTTAACCTTGTTTACTTGACCTTAAGTCAAAGGTCATAATAGTCATTCCAGGTATTAGGAAGAATTTCTTTACCAAAAGGGTTGTCAAGTAGTAGAAAGGCTGTCCAGGGACGTGCTTCAGTCACCACTACAGGAGGTATTTAAAAGACACATAGATGTGGCACTTAATGATATGGCTTAGTGGTGGACTCATTAATGCTGGGTTAGTGGTTGAAGTCAATTTTCTTAGAGGTCTTTTCCAACCTAAATAATTCTATTATTCCATTTTAACAGTCCTTGGTATCTCTTTCGTTCAAGGCTTTTTTTGAGTCCCTGTTTTCTAGAATACAATTCCACCCCATCTTATAAACATTTCTTACGTTTCCTACCTTTTAGAAAGTCTGCAACCTTGTATTTTAGTGTACTGATCTAACATGATCTAAAATTTTTTTCTTTGTTAATATTCAGTACTAAATTGTATTTGCTGGACCAACTGAGATAAGTCACTGTGGTTTGGTGACCACTACTATGGCAGTTTCATTGTATTACTTATGCGTTTTTATTAGCAATGAATTGCTATTTACTTGTCAGTCATTGGTGTAAATCCATTATGCCCATTAAATTTTGAAAAAGAGTATTAAAGAATCAAAAAGAATATTAAATAATATTATGTCTGCTTCCCTAGGAAATGTGGTCTTTTTCTGCTTCTAAGTAGAAAGGAGTCAAGGCACTGAAAGGCTTCACCAATCATTTTTGATTTCTGACCTTTTGGCCCTTTACAAACTTCTCTGTGGTCAATTAACAGACACCTTCCTTTCCCCTTCCAGGTGTAGATAAAGCTTCCTTCTTAAGGCCATCCACTTTTTTGTCAGCATCCTGATATGTTGTGCAGGGCAACATAAAATGCTCTCACTTGCAATTGACCAAGCTCTCTCTCTCACATTTCTTTTCTTTGCAAGTCTGATGGCACAGATGAGAAGAATTCTGGATAGAAGCTTTAGCTGGCCATGTGTGGCCATTTTTAGAGGTTGCAGAGCTGATAACTAGCAAGGTAGGGGAGTGTGCATCCTCAACTGCACTCATCTGCTGAGGAGCGGCTTATTAAATCAGAATTAAGTGGGATTTTTCAGCTTGTTCTTACTTTCAATCCTTTAATTTCCAATTTTAAAGTAATAGGTTAAATTTCTTACTGATGATAATGCAATTTAATGCCTGTATGTTTACATTCCTCAAAGGGGGAAAGGAATGTTGAACAGTACACACTAATTATTTGAATTTAAGTGAATTTGGATGGTGAGAATCACTCTATGAACTTTCTTGGGCCTTCTTCCTCTGTGAACTTTCAGGTTAATTAATTCCTATGAAGTCTTAGCCCTGAGATGATTTTATTAGTAACACTTTTATTAGTATTATATTGCTGGCATAAATATATAATAAAATAAGTGAGATACTTCATTCTCTCATTTACTTAGTGTCTAGTCTGGCAAGTGACATGATTTTTTTCTTTTTTTTTTTTTTGACACAGGTTTCTTATGTAAAAAGAAAATGATACTGTAGTCAGATATGCAGCATTGTTTATGTTCTTTTACTGTAATGGCTATTTAGACAGCATTCTCAGTAACCACTCTGCATGCTTGTAAAGATTAGTGAGTAATACAGTTCATGGGAAATTTTATGAGCTGAAGTAGATAAGACTTTGAGATGTTTGTCTTCTGGATGTCTGCTTTAACCTCTAAAGTATGCAGTGTGCATCACAGCTTCATTGTTTTCCCCTTTTATTCTTGCTGTACTTGGTTTTGTGTCACAGAAAAGAACCTTTTCTTTTTCCTTGTATTTATCTTTTCCTTCCCCCAACCCCCATCTCCATTCAGCTCTGTCCACTTGACATTTTCCTATGTCTTTAACTGTGGAGGCACTATTCTTGTTATGTTCCTATATTATCTATGTTCATTTTACATTCAAGAATATGTTGAAGTTTTGTGGACCATTTTCATTACTTAGTTATTCAGCTGATAGATAAAAATACTTCTTTAGAGGCACATAACATTTTTTTCTCTGTTCTCTTCTTGATTCTGTTCGCTGTTTTTCACTTGTTTTTTCTACCTTAGTCTTCAGTATACAGTACTTTGGGACATTCTTTTTTCCCCTGGGTTTTTCCCTATTACTTCTCCTAAGCTTTTTTTTTTTTCCTTACGTATCTTTTGCACTAGTTTCTCTTTGTTTTTAAGAGAGAGTATTTGGGCTGTTTTGGAGACCCTTCTGGAACTTTCACATGTTCTTCATCTTAACTTCAAGGGTTTAGTTTGAGGGAGAGAGAGCAATAAAAGTGGAACCAGAGACCTGAATTTACTGTTCATGGAAGCATCTCTGAAACTAGTGCTGCATATCAAGTTCAGTATGTTTGCTCTATTACTTTTGAGCTTAATCCATGATGGTTCAAAGTCCTTAACTTAAAATGTCTGTAGCTTTCTGTTGGTTTTACTTTTAGTTACTTGTGATGAGCAACAAGTTTTTTACTTCTTGTTGTATGTATTTACTATAAATAGTAAACAAAGTAGTGGTAAATGCAGAGAGTAAATATTGAAATATTTATTTCAGTCAAATGTCTGTATTTAGCAACTTGGAATTCAGAGAAACAGAGATGTGGCAATATTATCGTCTTGTCATCACAAATTCTCCTGGGAAGATTCCACATTAGATAATGTTATGTTAAACTGAATCCTCCTCCCTCTTGTTTTTCACTCAGGAATGTTTCGATATTGTGATCGTGGAAACATGAGTCAATTTTTTTTTTTTTACTTAGTTACTCATACTGCTTGAAGGAACTACATAGCCTCTAGCTCAGGAAAAAAAAAATAGAAAAGGGAATTATCATTAGCTTCATGAAAAATTCCCAGACTCATAATAAAGTTTAAAAGAAAGTATTAATAAAAACAGACAAAAAAGTATAAAACTCAGCATGAAATTACTGTGTACTGAAGGTAGGTTGTGTATGACTAATGTGTTAACCTTAGATGTTATGTGCCAACTCATTTTTTAGGTAAAGAGACTAAAGTAAATCTTATATTTGTGGGATTCAGTTAAGCATTTTATAGCATTAGATAAGGAAAATGTTTTCATTAAACTGAAGGAGAAGGGGATTTGTGTAAGAAATACAGGGTGGGAAAGGAAAAGAAAAATAATCAGCAGTATTAAAAGTCAAACTAAGAGGAAGATTATTAAGTACAGTTCTTCCAGTTTTAGAATCAGCCTTTTAAGTTATTTTATTTCAAGATGTTTGCACAAGAAGTAGGAAAATGTTCATGAGATGTAAAAGGCATCATTGATACACAAGAAGGTGAAGATAGGCAGGAAGACTTGGGTGCTAGAGAGGGCTGACATATTAGAAATGCAATGAGACTAGACTTTCCAGTCTGAAATGTAAGATTAATAACATAAGCACCAGTAGTACTAACTCTGTTGTCACCTGAGGGTAATTAAATTGGAAATCACAGAACAGAAGTGTTGTATTATTAAGTATTTGCAAGATAAACTGAGAAGAACTATTGTGGTTGAATTAATGGAGAGACAAATGTGATTTTTAAGATGTGTTGAGCAAGATATTTCTGGTGTAGATACATAAATATTGCTATTATGCAGAACACTGTTAGCCTTTTATATGGTATATTGCCTACCATTCTTGGCTTTTGTGCTTAAGAACAGGAGCAAGTACGGGGAAGGGATGGAAGGATTATCAAGACCCTGGGTAGCTGCAGAAGAGTTCTGAAATACATTAACTTGTTCCCTTTCAAAGCAATGGCTGATAGGGAGTGAGAAAGCTCACGATGGAGGGTAAACAACAGAAAAATAGATAAGTTATATAAGTTACAGGATAATATTGACACATACCAAAATAACATATGTAAAAGTATAGCCAAGCTGAACATTAGGAGATTCCTAAGTATCAACTCAGCTTCTAGATCATCCTCCCAGCAGAAGCAAGTAATCTCATTTGTTTTCTAATAGACCTTAACAGATAAAGAGGATTACATTATGCAGTTGCCTGCAACTCATGGATCTTGACTGCTTAATGCAGGATTTTCTTACATTCTTGCATTTGAAGTAGAGAAGCTTTGGGGTTTCTATGTCTTAAAATGGGAAGCAACTCTGTTATGTTTTATGACTATTTTTTAAAAAAATGAACAGATGCTTTTGAATCTCTTTCTGTTAATATATTTCCATCACATGGTTATTCTTTACAATTCTTATGTAGTCAGTTAAACATTCTTTTGCTTAGGGATTTTCTAGAACTAGGTCAAAATTGATTTATCCTTTGAATTCATCTTTCGAATGAAGAATAGTCTGGGACAAATATACATGATTTTTCTTTTTTTATTCTCGTCTATGTAGCTGGGAGGAGGTCAGCATTCAAATAAGGGATGTCTGTGGCTAAAACTGATACACAATGTGTGCTTTGCTCCCTTTACATTAAGAATATCTTGTTCACTTTACATTAAGAATGTTTTTGGAGGATGTGAAAGTAATCTAGAAGAGAAGAGGCAGACTGATTCATCATAGAATGGTTTGGGTTGGAAGGGATCTCAAAGACCATCTTGTTCCAAATCCCTGCCATGGGCAGGAACACCTTCCACTAGACCGGATTGCTCCATCCAACCTGGCCTTGAACTTCCAGGGATGGGCATCCACAGCTTCTCTGGGCAACCTGTTCCAGTGCCTCACTGACCTCACAGTAAAGAATTTCCCACTCATGTCCAGCCTCTCATCCACCAGTACCCCCATGTCCTTCTCGGCAGAGCTGCTCTCAATCTGTTCATCCCCCAGACTGTGTTGTTACTGGGGCTTGTCCCGATCCAGGTGCTGCACTTCACACTTGGTCTTGTTAAACTTCATGAGATTCCCATGGGCCCATTTCTTGAGCTTGTCCAGGTCCCTCTGGATGGCATCCCATCCCTCAGGTGTGACAACCTTCCCACTCAGCTTGGTGTCATGCAAATTTGATGGGGGTGCACTTGATCCCTTTGTCTATGTTATTAATGTAGATACTAAATAACACTGGTCCCAACACAGATCCCTGAAGGGCACCATTGATGTCCATCAGGACTGAGACACTAACCGATACATTCTGGATGCAACTGTCCAAACACTTTCTTATCCATCTAACAGTCCATTAATCAAATCCAGCTCGTTCCCATTTAGAGAGAGGCATGTTGTGGGGGACTGTGTCAAAGGTTCTACAGAGGTCCAGATAAATGACATCTGTAGCCTTTTCCTTTGTCACTCCATTGTAGAAAGCCACTAGGTTGGTCAGGCAGGACTTGCCCTTAGTAAAGCCTTCCTGGCTGTTCCAAATGACCTCCCTATCCTCCCTGTGCCTCAGCACAGCTTCCAGGAGGATCTGTTCCATGATCTTCCCAGGCGCAGAGGTGAGGCTGACAGACAAGTTGTTCCCAGGTCCTCCTTTCTACCCTTCTTTAGGATAGGTACTATGTTTCCCTTTGCTAGTCTCCTGGGACTTCATCTGACTGCCATTACTTTTCAAATATCATGGAGAGTGGCTTGGCAACTAAATCCACTAATTCCCCTCAGGACTCTGTGTTGCAGCCCATCAGGTCCCAGAGACTTGTTTATATTCAGGTTCCTCAAGTGGTCATGAACCTGACCTTTACTTACAGTAGGAGGGACTTTGGTGGTGTGGGAAGAGAGATTGCCATTGAAGACTGGCAAAACAGTTGTTCAGTACCTCAACCTTCTCCTCATCTGTTGTTATCAGCATTGTTTTTCAGCAGGGAACACGTTCTTTGACCTTCCTTTTCTGGTTAACATACTTGTAGATGCCCTTCTTGTTATTTTTTACATTCCTTGCCAGGTTCAGTTCCAGCTTCACCTTGGCTTTCCTTCCCCCATCCCTACACAACTGTACTTCATTCCTATAGTCTTCCCAGGTTACCTGTCCTTGTTTCCATGCCTGTGCATGTGCTTCTTTCTCTTTAGTTTGACCAGCAGTTCCTTACCCAGCCATGCTGGTCTCTTGTTTTCCTTGACCAATTTCTTGCTCCTGGGAATTGCTAGCTCTTGTGCTGTGTGGAAGACTTCACTAAAGATCTGCCAGCTCTGTTCTGCTCTGTTGTCCCTGAGGGCAGTCTCCCAGGGGACCCTATTGACTATCTCCTTAAAAAGCTGAAAGTTTGCTTTCCTAAGGTTCAGGAGCCTAATTTTACTCTTAATCTGACTCATATCCCTCAGAAATGGAGCTCCACCAAGGCATGATCACTGTAGCCCAGGTTGCCTCCAGTCTTATGTCCCTGATTAGCTTGCTTGCATTGGTGACCAACAGATCCAGTATCACATCCTCTCTGGTAGACCTGTCTATTACCTGGCTCAGGAATCATAAAGTAGAATCATCAAGGTTGGAAGAAACCTTTAAGATCATCAAGTACAACTATCAGTGCAGCACTACCACTGCAATACCAACACCACTAAAGCACAACATCCAGTGCCAGATCCATTTGTCTCTCAAGCAGCTACAGGCATGGTGACTCCACCACCTCCCTGAGCAACCTATTCCAATGCCTGACCAGCCTGATCATGAAAATTTTTTTTCAAATATCCAATCCGAATCTCCCCTGTCTCAGCTTAAAGCCATTACTTCCTCTCAAGACTAAACAAATCCAGCTCTCTTGGGCTGTTCCTTGTAAGACACATTTTCTAGACCTTTCATGAGCCTAGTTGTGCTTCTCTGGACGTGCTCCAGCGCCTCAAAGTGAGGCACTCTGAACTGAACACAGTACTTGGGGTATGGCCTCACCAATGCTGAGTACAGGGGGGTTCCCTTGTCCTGCTGGCTACACTATTCTTGGTGCAGGCCAAGATGCCATTGGCCTTCTTGGCTACCTGGACATACTGCTGGCTCGTATTCAGCCAGCTGTCAACCAGCACCCCCAAGGCCCTTTCTGCTGAACAGCTCCTTCCTTAGCCTGTACTGCTGCATTGGGTTGTTGTGACCCAAGTGCAGGACTCAGCACTTTGCCTTATTGAACCTCATGCAGTCGTCCTTAGCCCACTGATTGTCTGTCCAGGTCTCTCTGCAGAGCCTTCCTACCCTTGAGTAGATCAACACCTGCACCCAACTTAGTGTCACTGGCAAGTTTACTGCATTCAATCCCTACATCCAGATCATCAGTAAGGAGGTTAAACAGGACCAGCCACAAAACTGAGCCTTGGGAAAACCACTAGCAACTGACTTCCAACAGGATTTAGCTCCATTCACCACAACTCTCTGGGCCCAGCCATTCAGCCAAGTTTTAACCAGCAAAGAGCCCACCCATCCAAGCTTGCAAGCAGCCAGTTTTTCTAGGAGGATGGTGGGGGAAATAGTGTCAAAGGCTTTACTGAAGTCCAGGTAGATGACATCCACAGCTTTTCTCTCATCTACTAAGTGAATCACTTCGTCATAGAAAGAGATCAGGCTGGTCAAGCAGGGCTTTCCTTTTGTAAATCCATTTTGGCTGGGCTTGATCCTCTAGTTGTCCTGCATGTGCCATGCAATGGCACTCTGGATGATAACCTTGCCTGGAACCGAGGCTGATGGGCCTGTTGTTCCCCAGATCATCCTTCCGACCATTCTTGCAGATGGATGTTACATTTGCTAGTTTCTGGTCAGCTGGAACTTCATCAGTTTACCAGCACAGCTTTTAGATTATTGAGGGTGGTTTGGCAAGGTCTTTCACCAGTTCCCTCATAACTCTGGGGTAGATCCCATCTGGGCCCATAGATTTGTGAGTGTTTAATTCGCATAGCAGGTCACTAACCATCTCTATGGGGGCTTCATTCAGCTCCCCGTCACCAACTTCCAGCACTGGGACCTGGGTACTCTGAAGACAGCTGGTCTTGATAGTAAAGACTGAGACAAAGAAGACATTAGGTATCTCTGCCTTTTCCTCATCCCCTGTCACTACTCTCTGCATTTAACAAATGATGAAGACCCTCCTTTTGCTGCCAATGTATTTATAGAAGCTTTTTTTGTTGTCTTAAACTCTAGTGGCTAAATCAAGTTCTAGTTGGGCTTTGGCCCCTCTAATCTTCTTACTACATGACCTTGCTACATCCTTATAATTCTCCCAAGTTACCTGACCCTCCGCCTAGAGATGATAGCTTCTCTTTTTCACCCCAAGTTCTCTATTTAACCAGGCTGGTTAAGAAGTTATCCTCCATGCATTCCAGGAATCTCCTGGATTGCCTACAGCTCACCCTGCTACTTTCCCAGCAGATGTCAGGGGGGTTGAAGTCCCCCAGCAGGACAAAAGCCTGCAAGTGCGATTCTTCCTGGATTTGGATCAACAAGGCTTCATCTCTAGGTTCCGCTTGATCAGGCAGCCTAGCCTGTAGTAGACACACTTCAAGAATAATGGGCTGTAGTTCTCAAAAGGAGTACTTGGAAGAGAGAGTCTCTTTGTTCCCAGGTGTTGTTGTGGATCTGCTGAAAGAACCAGAAGGTTCACTGTGTGAAGACAAAAGTGACTATACTGGATGTTTCCTTCTTCAAAACATAGAACTCACATCTGTAAGAAATGCATGTGGCTAATGGACTGCTTAGGAAAATAGGACATAGCCAGGGAACAGCTGCACTAAGCAACTTGCTCCCCTAGAGAAATTTCAAATGTAATGGAGAAAAAGTTGTTCACAGCAAATGCTGTTTCCTACTCCCCTGCATGGTCTGTGGCTCTCTACCCCTCCACTCACAAAGCTCACAGCATTTTCCTGATTAAACAGTGCCAGCAGGGCTGCCAGCTTGATTGACTTCACATGGAAAAGGTCCAGATAGAAAATGACCCTTTCAGCACAGAGCTGGCATCTGCAGAATAGCTCATGTTTTAGTGGCATTTGTCGTGGCCACTAAAATATGGTCCCAGTTCCTCTTCACTTTGCATTATGAAATGGAAATATTTATATGGGAAATTGTTACTTCCTATAACACTTGTGTAGGGGGGAAGTAATTGGGTTTATTTGGGTTTTTTTACTTCATTGACCATTAGAATTTAGAGAAAATCTCACTGACTTTTTAACATGAGGCTAAATCTAAGTAAACTTCCTGGTTTCTGTGAGCTGCATCTTGCACTTGCTTTTTTTCCCCTTCTAAGAAGAAAGTAACAATATTTATCAAAAACATTTATGCCATTGAGGAATCCAGAGAAATGCAGGAAATGCAGTATGAACACATAATGCATGTACTAATACTTTATTTGTCTTTGTGTGTGTGGATTTGATGGCCAAAAAGGAAGAGGCCCCAAGGGCTCCTTAGTATGCAATTAATATTTTGGCTGGAAAAGCAGCAGATTGTTTCAGTATGCTTACATGTTATGACATCATATTCCAGTAAAATTATAATGAACAGAATTTTTGTTTGTCTCTGTGGCAAACCAAAATGAGTTTTCTAATTGTCAACAGACCTTGGTGATTTATTTAATTATAGTGGCGCCCACTCACACCAACTTAGTTAAAGTCTGTCAGCATTTCTGTTATGAACCCCTGTTTTTAGGGGTTTATAACTAGTTGTAAATATTTACTCATTGCTGAAACTTGACATTCAAGGTCACAGTCACAGAGCAAATACCCTTTTTCAGGTTGACTGTTCTAGTGGTATTAGCTAAAAAGTAGATTTCTGCTGCTGTGAACTTAGAGGGAATAAAGGGAACCTGCTTTCCAGACCTCCTATTTGAAGGATCTTTTTAAGAATCTTAAATGTCCAGAAGAGCCAGATGAAAATGAGCTGGTTTTTATAGGTTATATGTGACTTATTGTGTATTATCTGTTATCATGCTTCGTTTTCTTCCAATTGAATGTATCATTTCACGTGCCCTTTTGTTGTCTTCTAGTCTTACTTAGTCATTTGGCTGTGTTGGTCAGCTTGTGTTCTGAGGAGTGTGCCAGTATCACCTGAAAATTTCTTTCACGTAAGAATTTTCTCCGGGGAAAATCCTAACATTTGTAGCTGCCATGTAGGATGCAGGGAGATGCATATTTTTAAAATGAAGAAAATCTAAAAACTTTCAGAGACCTAAGGAGTCCATATGTGAGGCGTTACTGTTTGAAATCCTGCCTGTTTCAGTTCTGTGGCTGAACAGAGTGACAGAGGACTGAGGAGTGCAGAGCTGACATGCAGATGTACTTGAGATGGAAAATACTGTGCTGATATGTTATTGCATAATAATAATAATAGCAAATTCTGTATAAATATTCCAAAGATTGCTAATGCTTTCAGCCCTTTCTAATAACTCATATATAGTATACTGGGAAGGTTTGTTAATGACCAGTGGCAGATACATAATTTTACCTTTCCATGGGCTTGTTCCTTACATGAGTGTACATTTTCAGGATGCAGAATCATTCATTATTAAAACTCAGTTTAATTGTCACACTGTACTTTCAGACTGTAATACTATGATTGCTTTTGAGACTTTTGTTAATACAGTCTCTGTCCTCACCACTGAAAAGAGGAGGATGTTGTTTCCTTTGACATGCTTCTCGTTGTAGAGAAGCCAATATCCTCACAGATTTAGTTCCTTTTCTGAGGATTTCAGGTGTTCCTTTGCACTTTCCTGGCAATGCTCATATTATCAGTGCTCTGTTACAACTCTGCTTGAGGACAAGGAGAGCAAGAAAAATTTAAACAAAACCATGTAAAAGCCTAATCATTCTGGCAATGCCAAAGAGCTGCATGAGGCTCTAGAGCCACAGGCTGAATATCATTTTTCCTTATTATCACATAAATAGCTCCCTAAACACTCTTAAAAAGAAAAAGGTGAGGAGGGGAGAGGGAAAAAGAGAAAGCCTGTTGTGGGATTTGAGTTTATAAAGTGGATTAAGTTCATGTGCTTTCCTCCTTTGCATGCAGTAGAGAGAAAGGTAGGTCTAGGAACTCAACAGGAAACAGGAACTTCTGATGGATATTGTATTTTCCCTAAATTTAGGTAGTTGCTAACAGCACTACCACATTTCTTTCCATTTAAAGAGGATTGTGAAGTAATGAGGTGGGACATGCTATCAAGGTGCCTACTGCTTTTGCATGACACAGTTTGTCTTGTGCTAAGCAGCAGCCAACACATGCAGCCATTTCCAGTTCTACATCTTCTGGAATGGTGGAAAGATTCCTGGGAACTCTTTGAGGAACTGGAGGGTACCTGTTGCTGTGGGGAAAAGATAACTACAGGAGGCTGTGGCTTCTAGCAAGCTCTAGCAGCTGCCAGTAAGCTCTGTCAACTACTCCTGGTCAAAAGCTGCACTGAGCTTTCCTTCCAGTCATCTCCTGATTAGAGAGGGTCAAGCACCTCCTCAGCAGGTAAAAGCACATGTAAGTGTAGGGCCTAGAGCACTGCTCCTAGAGACAACCAGCAGATTGCACAGCAGTGGATGCAGAAGGGAGTCAGAAACTCTGCTGAGGATGGGGTGTGTGCTCAGCAGTGCTGGTGATGCACCACCTGGCACAGTTCCTAGCACCATCTGGAGCAGCTCTCCTGGTGCATCAGAGACCTTGAGTCAGAGCTGGCTCCAGAGCTCTAGCTAGGCTGTAGAGACAGTGGTCTTGTCTGCAGGAGGTGTGCATTGTCAGAGGATTTGTGTTACCGAGTAAAGAAGATGCAGGAAGATGTCAGCAAACTGTGCTGACATCACTAAAACAAATGAGGAAGAGATCAATTGGATTGTCTCTAAGATCCTGCAAGTACAAGAGCATGAATTCTCAGCCATACCAAAGCAGGAGCAGGGAGAGTCAGTGCTGATTGGGCTGGTAAGCTAGGAGGGAGTCCTGCGATGGCAAAGGCTGGAAGCTGGTCATTTTTGGCATTGGAAGGAAGACTTCTGTTCCATCTGCAAATCTGCAACAATTTCAGTGCCAAGTGTTTGAATTCCATTAGGCATTTAGGAACTTTCTAATAGTTTTCCAGAAAGTGTGGTCCAACACTATAACAGGTTGTCCAGAGATGTTGTGGTATCTTCGTCCTGGGAGACCTCCATGATACCTTGGACACTGCCTGGACAAGACAATGTAACTTCAGATCTTGACCATATTCTGTGTGCTGCATTGGACCGGATAACCTCCAGAAGCCTTTCCAGCAGGAGTTATTATATAATTTAATGAAAATGTTACATAAGCAAAAGCATTTCCAGGTCTTAATAATTCTCTGTAAGTGTGTTAAACTGTGAACAAGAGGGCAAAGTAAATACCCGCTTTTTGCTTGTCGTAAAGGCAACTTAGCTCACTCCTCCAAGGCCCTATAGCCAGAGGCATGTTGGAGCCAGTGTTATGTTTGGCTCATTCCATATAAATTTATTTTTAGAATTAGGCACAAAGTTCAGGGACACTGAGGCCAGAGTACTTATTCACACTTGTTTGGGTTTGAAGTGTGCTGCTCTCTGGTAACTTTTTATTTTGTTTTACAGTTGAAACAACTGGGTTACAATTATTAATGAAAATTCAGAATGTCTTCATACAAAAAAGTCACCATCCATGTTCACAGATGAAAGTGGAGAGAGCACACTTTAAAAAGGATCCTTTAAGAGGAATAAGGAAAATGTAGTACTTTGTTCTAATGAATCTAGTACTTTGAGTAAATCTAGTTCTGTTGTCATGGACCTTGTTTTTGTCCATGCTTTTGGAATCCTGGAATCCTGGGCTTTTTTACATTGCTATAAAATATGAACAAAAGAAGTAAGGATCCATTTCTGCTAGGTATATTCTCTGTCATCTGGCTTTTGTTGAGCCTTAGAGCTGAGCTATGATGACAGGTTTCACATGAGTAACCTCACAATCCTTCTTCCTCTGTACCACTTGTCTGTGGGACAGTTGTGTCCCAGGCAGGGCTTCCACTGGAGTTTTTGGTTCTCCTTAGGTTTCATTTCCTCAAGACTCAAACCAAGAAGAGAGAAGAGCTGGGCTGTTGGACTGATAAATAGTAGAGCTCCTTGCAGAGGACAAATGTAGGTGAAGAGCTGGTTTGCACATAGGAGCTGCTGTCAGAGTTACCAACTGCCTTGCTGAGGAACAGCCCATGCATTTGAGTGCTGGGTCTTATTCTGGTAGAAAAGATAATGTTTTATTCCCAAGTACTACTCTATTTTACATTAAATGGATGGGTAAAATTCCTAACTTGTATTGTTGTTTTCTTTTCATTACTTCCTTCAAGGTATCACTGCCCAGTGCCTAAAATTTTCTATGTCCAGTTAACTGTTGGCAACAGTGAGTTTTTTGGTGAAGGAAAGACTCGACAAGCTGCTAGACATAATGCTGCAATGAAGGCCCTTCAAGCTCTTCAGAATGAGCCTATTCCAGAAAAATTACCTCAGGTTTGTGCTTCAGGAAACTTTTTTTTTAAAATAACTTGCTTTCTCTCTGCTATGTCTTTAAGTGGTATATATTGCTGCTTAAAAATTAAAATGTTGTGTCATATTTTAAAAAATATTGAACAGAAAAATTATTCTCAGAATAGTCTTTCTAAGTTGAAAGGAAAAATATAGTAACATTTCCTAGTCAAAGAAACCAAGTACTTGCAAGACCTCTGGGAGCAGTTGAAGACCACTTGGGATTCTGTAGGTTCTCAATAGCAGATGTGTGTTGATAGGAGACTAATTGAATCCTCAGTCAAGTAAAACTCTGTGGCTTGGTTATGCTGAGGTTAAGGGGCACTGGTTGCAGGTTAGTCATGAGAAACATCTCTTTCACTTCATGGGTTAGAGCTATAGGTGCCTGGAGAAGGCTGGAGGTATCACTTTGCTGAGATCATGATGGAAGGAGTGCAAAGTGTTGCACTGTGTGGACCTGACTGTAGCTCTCCAGAGAACTGGAGGCTGGTTGAAATAGAGTTTAAGAGCTTCATGGTGCTAAGGTTCAGGCTCCTTCCTGCTGCAAGCCATGGGAAGTGCACACTGGGCTGCTGGCACACCCTGGTGGGATGTGCTCTAACCGTGGGACACGGTCCATCTTAGTAAAACTGTTATTTCCTTCAGCAAAACTGACCAGCTTGGTTATCTATGGAAGATGATTGATTCATCACTCCTCAAACATGGGGCGTGGATCAGAGCCAATACACATCATATTCTGGCTGGCCTCAATTACATTGTGAGGTTGAGCTTCTTTCATGCCCAGTCACTGACACTGTGCTCCTGGGGAGCAAGGACAGACCTGCTGGTACCCGTCTAGTAATCCCAGTAGTAACTCAGTGAACTTGACTGGAATGGGATCCATGGAATATAGCACAGTAGTTACTTACATAGGTCTATCTTTTGGCCTTCATGGCCATCCTTAATGCAGCCTTCTGCATATTCTTCTTCCATTTCAAGCTATCCTTTTTTCCTTTTATTAGAAAAAACTTAGTTAAGGATAAAATCTTTTATCCGTGTTAAACCACTGAAAAGGAGTATTGCCATCTTAATACTTGATTGCACAAATGTGTAGAGGAGCATAAGGTGAGAAGAAGCAAGAAGCAATGAGCCAACAGGGCAGGGCTGCTGGTGAATGTGAACCTGCTTTCACAAAAGAGCTATTGTGTGTCTGCCAAAGCACCTCTGCTGTCTTGTAGATGTGAGGCTAAGAAAGGCCCTACAATTAAAGTGTCAGTTGTGGGAATGAGGATCAAATTTAAATCCAAAGTGCCTGAGACACTCCTGAACATATTTTATCTTCCTTAGGGAAGTCAAATGACTAAGGCTTGAAACTTTATTGCTCAGTACTAAGGTCTAAGCCTTGATTCTCCCTTTTCTTCACTCACAGTTAGGTTCTCTACTATGTTTGGTGGAAAAATATGCAGGGAGTTAAATTGTAAGGGCAGAAGGGACAATGAGGGGTTTTCTGGATGGATGTGTTTGTATTAATCATGAAATTTTAAACTGTAATTTCTAATTTAGACTATACAAATCTGGTTAAACTAGAGTACAGCAGAAAACCTAAACATTCTTGACTTGAAGGCTTGCTGACAGTCCAGTGGGCATTATATTATGTAAATTATGCCAGTGTTTAATTATTCTCCATTTCAAAGATAACTTGTGAGGTATTTCTTTTAGAATTCACTTAGCTTCATTTTCTATTTAGTTGGTATTTTCTTATCTTTGCTAAATGTAACCAACAGATATCAAAAATCTCTCCCACATATACATTTAAAGATTATTTTTAAGTATTTTTGAATCTTTTTATAGAACTGATTTTCATAGTGTCTCAGTGCAAAGGTTTTTTTTCTAATCAGTAGTTCATTCTTGTGGCTTTTTTTTGGTCAGCTTTGTAGATTATCAGTGTCCTTTGTAAACCACGAACTTAATTGAATACAATACCAAGTAATATTCTCACTAAGGTTTTTCACAAAAGAGTAGTACCCCATTCTTTATATCCCCATTTCTTTTTTACTTTCAAATATTATCCTTTTAACTCTGCTGATCTTTCTCAGTGAACCTAAGCAATGCTTTGCCTGTCCTGTAAGTAATGACCTGCATTCTTGATTTCAGTGGTACATTTCATTATATGAAATGAGCTAGAGGTCCTACATAATTTCATTGTAACTACCCTTGTTATTGTTTTTCACAGCACTCTTTTTTTTTTCTTTCTCTGGAGGTTCTATAAACTTTGTAACTTTTTTTTTTTTGTATTTAGCTCCAGATCAATATCAGGCACATAAATGGCTTTTTTTAAACTCAAAATTTTGCAACAATTTCATGAGACAAAAAGTGTTCCATGTCTGCATGCTGTAGCTGAGTGCTGGATTTTTGGCCCTGTGTTGTCTTAAAGATTAATATATTAGGAGTTGAAAAATGGTAGATAAAAGATTGATCAATTTCATTTTAATGTGAAGAACCTCTGCTTTTTAAATGTTGTTTTATAACTGTGGTATCTGGATTTTGTAGCTATGCTGGTGGCTGAAGATTTAGATCAGACTTTGTTATGTAAGATGGGAGCTCTGCAGGAATCCACCTAATTCAGCCCAAGTGTCTTTGATGTTTACCTCCACTAATAAAAAATTAGGAGCCTGGCCAAAGTTACATGGTTGTTGAGAGATCCCAGTTTGAAGTATTTCAGAGCTTTGCAGTTTGAAAGTAAGTAGATGGAAGTGAAGCCTCTGAGAATTAAGGAAATGTGGCCTGGGGCACAAACACCAAAGGCAGTGGTTGCAAAAGGCAGTAACTCTGACTGCTCCCTGCGCTGATGGTTGTCTGAGAGAATTCAGATTTACCTGAAGAGTAAAGCAAAGCTGAATTTTAGGCAGAATAATGTTTCATGTGCCTTTTGTTTTTTTATCTCTTTGCCTCTCTGTTTGTTATGTTCCTATGGATAAATAAATACTGTTCTGTGTTGAGCAAGCTGTTCTCTGTCACTACCTTTTCACACTGGTCATAACTCCCAGAGGGAAGTTGATGGAGGGGCCGTTAACCAGCTGGACCTGCTGAGGACACCTGTAACCTGGTGACCCAGTCAAAGTGTGGGGGTGATTGACTGAATTTCTTCTGAGAGGAGTACAATCTTCTGTACTTTCCAAGAAGTACAGATTTCTTCCTTGCTTAGAAGGGGTACCCACAGAGAGACTGAGAAACAGGTCAAAGGATCTGTTTGATCCTCATATTTGACACAACAAGTGTGTACTGAGACAATTGTTATCCATGTCATTAATAAGACTAACATCTACAGACATTATTTTGCCATCTATAATTAATTTATGAATTACTCTATGTGTTCCTTTTTTATGAAGCATAAGTGCAATATATATATGGCTTCAGTCAGCAGGTGTCTGACAATGTGCTGCTGAGATGGATGTAAAAATGCTGATTTACAGCCTGACAGGAGAATTCAAAAGTCTTTGAGAAACTGGGGGGAAAAAAGAATATTATATTGTGTTGGTCTTCTAAGAAATGTAGTATGATTATGTATGCCTTATTTTCAGAATGGAGAAACAGGAAAAGAATCAGAAGAGGATAAAGATGCAAACAAATCTGAGATCAGCGTAGTGTTTGAAATTGCTTTGAAGCGCAATATACCTGTCAGTTTTGAGGTATGTGTTACATTTTTTTCTGTTACATATTTACCTTGCTAATAAAGTATTTAAAAAAAAGTACCACTAAAACTCAACGCAGTTAATATTCATATAAGATAAATATGACTTCAATATTAATGGAAATTATAAAAAAAAATCGTCAGTGTATCAGAGTCTAAGACAATGACTTTTTACTGTTAAAGCAGATGCTCTTTCAGAAATTTTTAGAGATCTAATATTTGGTTGCGAACAGTTGGGTGGCAGAAAGACAGTTGAACCATCTTCTGTATAGGGCTGTGGGGCTAGAATCCATAGCCACACTCAATCTGATTTGAAATAATCTTCAAAAGAGTTAGCCAAAGTCTTTGCTTTAACTGTAGGCATCCATATGCTAGAAAAGTTCCCATTGAAACATTTTGCCTCCAGTGTGCTGTTTTCAGAAAGTCATGAGTATCTTCCACTCTGATTCTGTTTCGCTTATCTATTTCTACTTAAGCTTTCACGAGTTTTTTCGTTTGTTTCACATGATTTTATCTATGAACCCACTTTTGACACCTTTGTTTACCTGAAGTAATAAAGAGCATTTGGAATAGCTCCAATGCTATCAGTGAAGTAACTATGGGAGAATGAGTGATACTAACAGGAATTTTTTTCTGATGAGAAAGTTCTTACAAAACCTTGTTGTAACAATCTAATGTTGTTGTGGTAGGAAGCACCAGATTTTCAAGCTGGTTTGTTTTTTCTTCTTTTTTTTTTTCTTATGCAGAAAATTCTAATGTAAGTGGCCTTCTATTATTTTATTTTTCTGCACTTTGTTTTACATTGAAACTGAGTCTGCATGAAAGACATGGATAGTGCTTATACTGGTGATGGTTTTTTTCTCCAGTGCTTTTTCCTTTTAAAGTATAGGCATGTATTTGCATGTGAAAAGAATCAAAATCCCTAAGATGTGGCATGCCTTACAGTGTGCTGTATGCAGTTTACTGACATGTTTGGCCCATGTCCCTGAATTGGCCAATGCCAAATAAACTGTTTTGACCTTCTTAGAAATCTGAGAAATCTCTCAGAAGGTAGGTAAGAACGACAAAGAACATTGTTTATGACTAAGGGGTTCCTCGGTATAACAAAGGCATATATGCTTCATATATATGGTCTATGTGATATGGACTAGTTAGAATGTTAAGAGAATGTAAAATCTAGAGGATAAAACTGGGGTGTCTGGGAGTGTTGGTGTATCAGTTTGTCACTACATGCCTATGACCTAACTCTTAGCTAAGATCAGACATAGTGGAAACACATGCTTGTGTTTCAAAAAGGAAGCTCATAATTAACGTTTCAGTTTTCAAACATTGTTTTCTACCTTAAAAATTTAAAAATATTTGTAATAGTTCCATACAAATCAATGCACTAAAATGTAAGGAGATGTACGGTCACTGGTCACAGAGGAGCTTGTAAGTTGTAAAGAAAAGAGGGATAGTGCTTTGAATGTCTTCTTCAGTCCTGTTTGAGCTTCTTTAAGGGAGAGCATTTGGTAAGGAGAGAGTGAAGGCAGAGATACTTTATACAGGAAAACTCTAATATGTCACTTGCCAAAGGATGCTAACAACACTGAAAAAGGACAGTTTCTTGCTCTCCTGACAGCTTTTGTGTTATTTCCTGCCTTTAAATCTAAGTATAGGTGACATTCTCAAATAGAGTCTTGACTGAACTTGGTTCTGGCTTGCTTTTCAATAAAACTGCTAAGCAATTATGGATAATCCCCAGGATGTGATGTTTCTAATAGGATTTTATTTACTAATGGTCTTGTGTTATTCCAGGCAGGCATCAAAGCTTTTTCTAGCTTTTATTTTGTGTGTGGTAGCTATAAAATGATTTGCCTTTTCTTCATCTGACAAAGCTTTAGCCAATGTTCCAACAGTGCTGGGTTATGCAACAAAGTAATGATCATAAATATATGTAGAGTTCTATGTAAACATGTCCTCAGAATTGCATGAGGGGTGAACAGTCCTGTTTTGTGTAATGTGGCTAGTTTTTAATTGTCTAGGAACTTCAGGATGAGTTTTAAGGACTTTCTATCTATTAAGTTGTTAAATAAAAACATTCAGTTCCAACAAAGAACAAGCTTTATTCTGTACTTGTCACTGGTGCATTCTTAGCTAACCTTGATTCATCAACATATAAGTCAAAATGCAACTGCTCTAAAGCATTTGTGGGGTACCCAATGAACAGCTTTTAAGGAGGAATACAAAAGTGATTGCTGTCAGAATTGTTGGAGTACCTGTAGAATGGTCATTTCACTTCTTATTCCTGCCTTGACAATAGGCTAAAATCTTGCTTTTTTCATTTTTTTTTCAATATATATGTTTTTTATTCCTTATTTGTCAGTAAGGAATAGATGAGCCTGGAAGACAAAACTGAGGTCAACAGCTTCAGATATTAGAACATGTTGGGGTGTTTCAGGTTGTCATTTTATTTTCAATATGTTTCTTTGGATTGCAGTGTTATTTCCTTAGAATAGCAAATGTAATAACATGATTTTTTCATTCTCAGTATCAGAAGTGAAGGCATAGAGTGCCTGAACAGATGGATTTTCTGCCCCTCCATCCCTGTCCAGTGTTCTGCTGGAAAGTGGTCTCATGTCCCCGTCTTATCACAGTAAGACAAGAGATTCTGCATTTTGAACCAGGGACAAACCAAATTGCTGACTCTGGGAGAGTAGTTCTCAGCAGGAAGTTTCACACCTATCTGGCTTCTGCTGTCCTGGGGATTAAGGCTTTGGATGATTGACTACTGAGTAGCTCTCAGCTGGGTTTTGCAGAATGGTCACCCTTCGCACTGCAGTTCTATACTTCGACATTCAGACTCTTCCTTTTTTTTTTTTTTTTTAACTGGGAAAATCTGGTGTATCTGCCTGCACAAACTCCTGGAAATAAATTGATATTTTAAAATCTTATAAATAATTGTGTATTCATAGATGTAGGTGACGTGGATTTTTTGATCTGATTTTTGTCTCCTCCAGGAGACAAAAAACCCTTTTTTGGGGTTTTTTTTTTTAATGTCCATTTAATCTTGTCATAATCTTTTGCATTTTCTACCTGGCATCTCATTAATAATTAAAGCAGTGTTACTCTTTCACTGTAAGCATACTGCTGTTTTTCATTTGTCAGCATGATTCATTAAGTTGAGCCAAATTCATTTTTGATGTAACTTGACCTTAGATGTGTCTTGGCCCCATGTGTTTTCTCTTGCTGTAATTATTCTTAAAATCCATGGAACAGAAAAAGAAAAGTGTACTGAACTGTCACCCGTAATCAAATTCTCAGCTTTAAATTAGCCATGATTAGGTCCACAGGTCCTATCTTTCAACTGAGGAAATAGTTTAATATCCTAATGTGTATAGTGTTCTTAGATAGCAAAGGTTGAATTTCTTTTCAGTGTTTTCTGTCCCAAGGCTCATAGCACAACTGTTTGAAATCATATGGAGTAAAAAGATCTAACATCTGGGGTTAACCAAAAATGCTGTTAAGTAAATATTTTTTTGCTTAATTACCAAATTTGGATGTTTAGCTTGAGCCAGATCCCATCTGAATCCTATGGGGTTCGTTTCATTGACAACACAGACTTTCTTCCATTTACACACTAACAAAGATACAGTTTTTAATGTTTTCCAGTCACTTATTTACCTTGTGTCATATACTTAAAATTTAAAAGATGAAAACCACACCAGAGTGCATTAGTTTTATATTAAGAAATATGTTTTTGTGTATATGAAAATATAACCTGGTTTGGTATTAACATTCTTTCTCTCATATATATATATATATATTTGTGTGCATTTATATAAATATGAGAAAACTTACATAAAACTAATATCTTAGGAACTCAGCAATTATATTTCTTAACCAAGTTATTTTGTCCTTTTTCATCTGGTCAGTGTAGACATTTTTGTATATATTATTAATACGTTATATTGCATGTAAAGACAAACACCTATATAATAGTATTAGTAGAACCACAGAAAGATTAAGGACCTTAGTAAGGTTAATTTAGCTATGTTTTACAGCAAGCATGTTGTAATACTTGGATAGCAAAGTACAGGGATGGTTTGAGATACTGTAAAATAGAGTGGGAAACGTTGCAGTGCAATGAAGGTGTTCAGCATGGATACGAAGCCCGACTGTGTGTGAGAGCAGGAGATCCTGGCCCTGGCTCATCCCAGCTCTGGTGCAGGCAGTGAAGCATCCTAGGGCTCAGCATGGGTCAGTGCGTTGAAAGCACTGCTGCCTTCTCATCTGGTCAAGCATTAGTGGGCAACTTCCAAGTGAGGCAATGTTGAAAACACTTCTGAAATGAATACCTGGAATCTTAAAGAGGGGGAACACTCCTGGACTACAACAGAAAAATCCCATGTTGGCATAGATGTCATCTTATTCTGGGAAAATGGAACAAAGTTGTCTGTTAATTTTAATTTTGTGTCTTTTTATTGATATATGCTGTGGTAATTTGCTGGGTGAAGTTGCCACAAAAGAGAACTTAAAAAAGAAATACAAGCCTAGGGAGACCTCATTACAGTGCAACAGCAAAACTAAATAATGCAAGGGACATGACCTTGATAAAAAGAACTTTAATACAAAACATGTTGTAATAATATTAAGATTGAACATTTGAGCATGTTAAAACTATAGTTATTATACCAAGAAGGCCCTTGTACCTTTACCTCAGTTCCCTTGCACTCAGACATTACTCTTCTTCAACAAATGGTTTGATATAATTCCATCAAATGAAAAAAATTGGTATTTATATTGATTTTGAAGATATTATAAAGAGATGCCTGTCAGATGCTCTAATGTCTCCTTATACATATTACATACAACAAAGATTAAATTAGGTAGTTGCTTCCGCCCATCAAACAAAATAACTGAACCTTTTCCCAGATGAGGTCTCTTAATTCCTGATAGACATTGTCCAGACCAGTAAATGGTGCATACATGAAGAGATGAGTGTCTTAGCACTTGCAGTGCTGTGATTTGTGGGTGAATGCATCCTAGCACCAGCCTTCTAAAAGGAGATGTGTGTATGTGTGTGTGTGTGTGTGTGTAAAAAGGAAGACAGAAAAAGAGCTAAAGGAAGGTACAGCATCCAGAACTTAATTTCTTTCCATATTATTTTAACTTGTTGTAGTGGAGAAGTACTTCAAATGGGTTCTCTTATTGTCATGCTAAATATGTTTGGAAGGGAATGAATAAATGAATTTTTTTCAGAAATGATTGGCTTCTGTGTGAGTTATGGTGGCTCCTCTGGTAATTCTTTTCAGTACTGTTGGGAGGGACAGCTGAGAGTCACGGAGGCAAGAATGTGTCAGCCTTTCAAACGTATAGGATATTGCCCTGAGCTGTGTACTCTGTCAAGGCAAGAGTTGAGAGACTGAAGTTTGGGGCAATGAACATCCAATGGTTTAATGATAATAGAAAAAATATTGCAAAGAGGTTGAGGTAATGCCAAATAAATACAGTTTTGAATATGTTTTGTATAAAGAAATAGTCAAAGCCTGGTAGACCTTCATGGTTTTAATTTCTTTGGTATGTGAAGCACCTTGCAGAGAAAAAATCCATCAGCCCTGGTTTAAATGTGCCTAATTGTTGTATATTGCATTATTCTATAAACCTTTTTAAAATGTAGGTCTACTCTTACTTTCTGTGAAACGCTGAATATGGTGGTTAGATTTGCTTTATCTAACTAGTCTTAATTTTCTGTCCTCAAACCTCATACTGCCATTAATACTTGTCCAAGTTCTATGAAAACCCATCTAGCGTCTTCAGTTAGCAGGAAAACTGGATTAGTAATAAGTTCATTGCAGAGATAACAAACATTATCTTCTTTTTGGGTGCTTTGACTCAATGTTACTTTCTTTTAAAAGGTGATTAAAGAAAGTGGACCTCCTCACATGAAGAGCTTTGTTACACGAGTTACAGTAGGAGAATTCACTGCAGAAGGAGAAGGCAACAGTAAGAAACTCTCAAAGAAACGTGCTGCAATGGCTGTCCTACAAGAACTTAAGAAACTTCCTCCTCTTCCTGTGATTGAAAAGCCAAAACTTTACTTTAAAAAGCGTCCAAAAACAATATTGAAGGTATGTGTCCACCTTTGACACAGTTAAGAATGTTTGCTCAAAAGTAACAGTCAGATTAAAAATCAATAAAGGGTTATTTGTCATTTTCTGTCAATATTGTTACAATTGCAGGTTACTGTCAATATTGTTACTTGATCTCCTGTGCTAATATGCCTGGGCTTTTTTTAAATCCTGAGAATGCTGTGGGATTCTCAAACAGAATGGCTTGTAAATAGCTCACATCACTGAAGTCTTCAAGGGTTTGGTTCAAGTCTAGTGGAGGATCAAGCCCTTCAGGCAGCTCTGTACAGCCATGTGAGTTTTAGCATCATCTCCTCAGAGAGGCCCTTTTAGCATATCTGGTGGTTTTCTCCCTGGGCTCTCTCCCCTCCCCAGCTTGAAGAGGGAGAGAGAAACATGATACAGTAAATAATTGGGGTACTACTTTAGTGTTTCAGTACTTTACTGGAGGTATGACCATTAGAAATCTGTATACTCAGGATACAAAGTGCAGAGTTCTGAAAGAGCAGCCACCAGAAAAGCCCTTCAAAATAAGCAAATACTTTGGAGAGTGCAAAACTGGATTTGGAAAATGTACAAAGGACTTATTTATCAACTTCCTCTTTTCATTTGCCTTCAATACAGAATAAGTGATTTTTCAGGAAAACCTAGATTAGATACCTGTCTCCTACTAAAATTCTGGGGATATAATTCTCAGAAACTTCTAGGAAAAAATGGGAAGGAAAATTATTTAATGGAAAATCATCAGCATTAATGCAGTTTTAAAGCTGGAAGATTGGAAAAGGCTTTTGGCTTTGGCTTTCACATCTTGGAAAGTTTTTCTCAAGAAAGACGCTAAGGGTATAATAATGAAAAAATCTGTTATATTACCATGTACCATTTGCCATTATGAACTTATATTTAATTATACACAGTTGGCCTTGTTAGAAAGAGACATTAATTGTCAAAATAAGCTGTATATGTAGATGGTTTTTATTTTTTGAGTAACCAAACTTCTGAAATGCTTTCAATGTGCCCATTTCTTTCAATTTAACTTGCATGTGTTTCAAGCATCAAAAAAAGTGGCAACAATATCTTCTTTTTATTTGTATATATATTTATGAGGCTGGATCTTATGGCCTGCTCTTTATTTAGCCCGCTCTGCATTTTGTCTCTGCCTGGCTTCTTGCCCACACAGCTGCCCTTGTGTATGACATTGTCTTAGCTCTTTCACCTACATCTTCTCTAACTGCTTCAGCAGTTACATGATGTCGGGTATGCCGCACAGCTTTCTAAATATAATATCCCTCTCTGATCTTTGCCTTCAGTTGTTGATCATTTCTTCAGGTTCCTGAACACTTGTTTGTTATTTGAGAAGCTCAAGCAAGCATGAGTTTTCATCTTCTCTTAGCCTGCAAATGGTTTCATAAAAGGGAAATAGCTTAATAACATAAAAACAATTCTACATGCAAACATTACATTTGCAAGTGAGTTCTTTGTGTTATGGTATATAAATGAATTAAGTATGACTTCAGATAAATTTCTGGGGGTCTTAATTTCTTCTCAAAATCCACAAACAAATATTTTCATAGCTATGTGCTTTGAAAGAGCATTTGCTGTGTGAGCAATAATTCATTAAAAGAATTTCAGAGCTAGAGAGTTTTCAAGGATGGTAGTTTTTCCCTTGTCTGTGCAGTCTTGAACAGACCACTTTGTCAGTCATATTGTTTCCCCAGCATGAGATCAATTCCTCCACCAACCATACTTTTTTGACACGTTATTGTGATGATTATTGCCTGTTAAGCATTTGAAATACTTTATGGGTGGTTCACAATAAGCAACAAATCTAGCCATTCACTTCACAGAAATATTTTGAGGGTAAATTTATATGACACAAAGAGCAAACCCTCTGCACCTTTAGTTGCAAGTTGCATTGTAGGATGGAAGGCCTGGAGTGCTGAGAAGGAAAGCAGGAAGGCTGAAAGAGAAAGCTTCCTTATGTATGGCAAATGGTTTTTGTCCCTGTGTAAATCCCACCTCTTCTCAGCGTATTGCATGTTCCAGCATTGTAGCAACCTGTTTTAAAGGGTTAGGGGGAAGGGTCCTAGAAATAGGGCAATAAGATATAATTGACTGATGAATCTTCTAATTTTCATCCATCCTTATGAGGACCTCCATAGATAGGAGAGGGTTTTCATGGCTTGCAGATGCAAGGTATACACACTACCTGCAACAGTAGCAGACAATTTCTTTCCACAGCTTTGAGCCTGAGGATTCTTATCTTTTGTCTCATGATCAGAAAATGGAAAGTTAGTTACTTCTGATTCTCTCAAAGGGAGTATTACAAAAGAGAGAAACCCTAGTAAATGTTTTATTGAAGCAGCATAGTAGTTATAGGGATATATACTGAAATAATGGTTCTTTCCTTTAAACCTGGTTTAGACTGGACCAGAATATGGTCAAGGAATGAATCCTATCAGTCGTTTGGCTCAGATCCAACAGGCCAAAAAGGAGAAGGAGCCAGAGTATGTTCTTCTTTCAGAGAGAGGAATGCCTCGCCGTCGAGAATTTGTTATGCAGGTATCATTTGCTGTCACCTTAGAAATAATGGCCTTGCTGTGTTTTGTTCAAACTCAAGCAGAATGGGGCATAATATGAAGTGGATATCCCTCTGTTTAGCTCTCTGCCTTGCTGTCAGGTGTACAGGAATAGTATGAAATACAGTATCAGAAAGCCTGTCTAAACTTTCTTCTTTCTCTTAGTGAAACAATTGGCAATTTAGTTATATGCCCTCTAGATTCTTTTCATGTAGCGGTGTTGCATTTTTTTTATATTCTTGTTTTTATTTCACCTGATTATTACTGTCTTTATCCCTGATAGTTCATGATTTATTTACTTTTACTTGTCCTTTTTGGAAAAGAAAAAAAAATATATTGGTGTGGTGTTGATTAGAGGATTGCAATAGTACCTAGTATTCTGAAATAGGGGTATTAATATCTCCATATTACCAGGCATTTTGACTTTAAAAAGTAGTGTTGTAAATGTTTTCAGATTTCCAGTTTCTTTGTGACTTTTTTAATCTCTGAAATTCAACAAAGAAAACCAAGCACATGTTTTAGACTGTCCTCGGCCTGGACTTAATACTGAAACAGTAGATGATTAATGTTCCTTTCATATTTAAATTAAGAACACATACAAAGATTTGATACAACTGTGATATTTTTTTAGATAACACAACAGCAGATTCAGAAAGGTTAGGAACAGGAAAGGATTCTGTATTATTGTGTTTTCACTCAAGGGTAATTTTGTGCCGGAACAACTTGGAACAGCATACCTCAGCATGTTTTGACTTGTTGTCTACAAACCACACCAAAATGTCACTTCTGATCACAAGCAAAATTGATGATGTTCCAGCACCTCCTTCTCCAGAAAATTAGTTATGTTTTCACTTAAATCTCTAAGTTCCTCCTTCATGTCTATGAAGATAAGCTAGTAATCTTAATTTTCTTGGACCTCAGTGGTCTTTCTTCATGATGTATTATTTTTCTCTCTGAAGGAAAAGAAAATACTGGATTCCTCTTGTTGCAGAATCTTTTTTTGGATTTAAACTTGGATTTTTGACATTTTATGAGACCTGAAAGTATTTGAAAAAGAGTGATCCTATCACAGACAATTTCGTTTCCCATGCTTAGACACCCCCATGGGACTGTCCACAGTTGGTAGTTGTTGTGTGAGGCCTCAGAACAGTGTAACACAGCCCAGTATTAGGAAGATGGGCTGGGATTTAGTTTTCTGCTGGAGGAGTGTCAATAATGGCAAAGTCTTTGGTTTGAATAAAAGAGGAATCTTAAAAGCAGTGAATATGTAGAAGATTCCTATATCTAAGAAGGCTCGCAAAAGAGAGTCAGAGAAACTCCACAGGGCAGTTGCTTTGTTACAAATACTTTTTGACTCCATTTTCACCCTTTTGTAATATTTTCACACTAAAATTATTCTGCTGTTTCTCCCACCTTCAGGAAGTCTCAGTGGATTCATTATGACATGCAAAAAACCTTATCAGAATAAAAAACCTTTGTATAAACTACTTAAACCATGTTTTCATTTAATTTAATTGAATGTGGAAGTAAAATATCCAGAGATAATATGTTCATTTTTATCTGTCACACAAAGAGCAAGTTTAGATGTGATGAAATGGATCCAATTACTTGTCCTAGCTACTAGATAAACAGAAGAAAACCTCTGATGACATTAGTTGGTGTTCTGTTCCCAAAGTTAATTTCAGAAAGCTTTCTCTTTGTAGTCAGGCCTTTAATCCTTGATAGAGGTTATAATAATAGCTAAACCAGTTTTACAGGTCTGAGAAATAGCAACACATTGATTTATTGCGAGCTATGTTGTAAATTATCTTCTTTGCCTTGTCCAATTAAAGTCTCTCAATTTTATTGCATGTAAACTTGTAGCAGATTGGCCAATTTCTAATTCTTATTGTGAACTGCATAGAAGATAAGGTTTATATTTCAAGATTATTAATATTTCTGGCTTAGGTAGACAAATCCTTTTGTTTAATGATGTATATAGACGTACTTTGAAGGGATATTCATGACTACTATTTATTTACATCCTCTTCTTAATATTTAGAATTAAGAAGTATTTGAGAAAGAAGAATTTAAACTTTTAGGAAAATATATATATGATAAGTTGAGGAAAGTGAAGAATTATTGAATGACATAACTACTAAATATCATTTATTCTTTATTTAGCATTTGTATGCCTGTTTTTACAATTTTTTTAAAGCTCCTTCCAAACTCATTCAGGACTTTGACCTCTAGGGTTTTTTTATTATTCAGATCACCTTGACTATTTTATTATTTTTGATTTTGATTTCCTTTTTTTGACATGACTTTGAAACTGGACACTGTTTTAAGAGACAATTTGGCAAATAGAAGGGCTTAATGGACTGAGCAAAATACACCTATCAAAGAGCTATGAATATTGCCTAAATGAATAGCAATGAGAGTGCTCGTGTCACAAACCAGACACATACAGCTCCAAGAGTTTTAAGAATGGTACCAAAGCCAAGGATTAAGTTGGAGCCGCACATTTTGTGGATATCCATTGCCTACAGTTTGTCCTTATTTTGGGGTTTTAATTTCTCCTAGTGTTACGAAAGGCATCATGTTTGTCAGAAACCCTTTGTGCTGTACAGACCACAGGTCCACTGAGCAGCCTTCTTTCCAAGGACTGTTTGGATCAAAGCTTGTCAGCTGTAAGCAGTTCCAGCCCCTGTGTTCCTTGCAGTGCAACAAAGTGGGAGGAATGCAAATGTGGTTTTCATCCTTCTTTAGAAACCACTCTTTTTAAATCTCCAGGTTGCTGTTTGTTTCTCCATTGTTCTGGATACTGTCCTGATGATGCTGGGGAGCTGCTGCAGGCAACTCTTCTTCCTAGAGGAAAGAGGAAGTACAGACCCTGGGGCAGTTCCAGCATTAACAAAGAGTGGGGGAGAGGTTCATGAAGGAGAATGGGGTTGACACAGAGGCTGGTGGAAGAGAGAGGCAACTGTGCGTGCGCTGAGATGCAGAAAAATGTAGCTCTTGGGTATGAGTTTAGTGATCTTCTGGAAAATCTAAAGCCCTTCTAAGTGAATGCTCTAGTCCCCTCTTGCCCTAATTTAGCTTTTTCAAGATCTTATCTTCATCAAAAGAGTTGACAGCTGTTGATAAATCAGCAAGAGTATTATATGGTGATATTAAGGAGTCTTACATTTATTGTGATTATGATCAATATTTTTTTTTTAAGGTAAAAGTAGGCAATGACATTACTACTGGAACAGGCCCAAACAAGAAAATAGCTAAAAGAAATGCAGCAGAAGCAATGTTGCTACAGCTTGGATACAAAGCCTCTACTCCTCTTCAAGACCAGACAGAAAAGGTGAGAACCAGTTGTTATGATGCCTACACTCTACCCCTGTATATATCTTTTAGCTGTATCAGCTAATCTCTCAGTAAGAATGGAAGCTTAAGCTTGTGCACACCCTGTTTTGGGGAGTTGCTTGTCACACATTAGCCTTTGTTTGGCTACAGCTCTACAGCTACACTTAGTGCAGCCTCTGCTCCTTTATGAGTAATTAGGAACAGAAACACAGTTCCATAGAATAGTGTGTATGCAAAAGTGTACATGAGATTCACGCACCTATTTCTGCTTACAAATCAGGATGAATGTGCCTCTTGCTTTTATTCCATTTTGGGCATCTGTGAGAGCCCAAAAGAATAGAAGGAACAGAAAGGAACAACTTTAGTAATTTTCATATACAAAATAGTAGTCAATGTTTATCTTCCCATCACATGTGCACTAAAAGCATTACAGAAAAATAATGGCCTTTTCATATTTGATGACTGGTAAAGAAAATGTGTGTCACTTTTTTTTAATGAAGAAGGAATTGCGTTTTAAATTCATATGTCTTGCAGGTATGTATTTCCACTTTAGCTATCTGTAACTTAGCATTCCTCTCCGGTCTTCTGTTCATTGATGATGGGTTTTGTAACCAAAATTGGGTGTTAAAATTTTGCCTTTTGTATTCTGAAAAGATATTTGGTAAGGTATTTGACTAAGCTGTGGACCCTAAACAGCTTCTGTATTATACAGGCTCACTGAATGTATATATTTTGGTAATTACTTATGTGTTTACTGTGGCTGCACTAGGTAGCCAACAGAATGTTCTGTTGGGCTTTTCTAGGACTACATGATAAATCTGAATATAGTATATATATACACATATATGTATATGTAAATATGAGAATATCCTGTTCTATATGTTCCTAACCAGGAAAAAATATATACTGTACTGGTTACTTGGCCCCACCTCCTTCTGTTTTGCTCTCCTTTGAGAGTAGCAGCAATATGTGTGCTGTTCACACTCACCTTCACTATGTTCTTCACTATATGTCTTAGTCATAGACAAGTGTGAAATACTCTAAACAGAGTACTTGGAAGCTGGATGATGTTCCTAGTGAGAACACACTGTGCAGACACAGCCATTTAAAAAAAAGCTTCTGACTGAGTCAAATGATAATTCATTTTCACCAGAATGCTGAGACTTTTCTGCTGTAGAATATACTCTCTATGGTATAAAACTATCAACTTTTCTTCACTGCCAATTTGGCCAAATGGCTTCAATAAAAAACAAGTCAAAACAGAAAAATAATTTTTTTAAAAATTCTAATATGAAAACATAGGTTTTCATTCTTTGATTTTAAATTGAACTAATTTTACTCAGTATTTTTCAGAGATAAAGCCTGAAAAAATTCAGCCCACAACATAGTTGATTTGGAGAGTTCTACATAATGGAAACTTGTAGTTACATTGAAATCCTTACAAAAAAATTGAGTGGCTAAAAAGGGATGCTGCTGCTTTGTTTCCCTACATTTATTAAGCTCTTGCTTGCAAGTGCATTGTCTTTAGAAAATCAGGCTTAATTGCATACTTGCAGATGTAGATATTTTAGGATTAGTAGACTAGCATACAATGGCCTAATATTATTCTGAACACAATGAACAAACATGTTACTGTATCCAAAAAATGTGAAGTACTCAACTTTTATGTAGTGGCAGTATCATAACAAAATCATAACAAGTTTTTATAGCTTTGTGGGGGGTTAAGGACATGAAATATCTAGAGCATCTGGTTTTATCTTCTGTATGTAACAGACTGGACATATTTGGAGATGCACAAGTTAGTTTGTGTAGCTGAAAGAATTTTAACTCTCAAACTAAACTGTGGTGAAGAGGGAAAATAGCCCTTAGATCTCTATGAATTTGAGCATTGCAAAATTCCTTGCATATAAATTGCACAACAAAGATATACCATTAGAAGATACTTGTTTCGGTGTTTGAATCCAAAATGGGGCCTAGTGTAGATTAGCTGATATATCAGGTTGGCATCTAAATAGATAATTTTCACTTGTATGTTTTTTGATGATGCTAAAAAAAGGCAACTCTTTTTTCCCCTGTGCCCCCTATTCCTCAAGTCCTTTCATTCTATTCCTCCTCCCTTGAAAAATAAGCAAAACCAAATTCAGTGGGGTTTTTTTCCTTAAACCCTGGTACATAAAATGTGACTGTATTTGTTGTTTTAATGGAGACCTAAGAGTGTTATAAGAGCAATGTGTAGTGCTGATGGCAGCACAAGTAATCCAGGTAATGTAAAAAAGTAAAGGCTCTGCTCTTTTCTGTGTTAAAGTGATTCCTGAAAGAAATCAGTAATGGTTGTGCAGAGCCTTGAGGAGAGCAATCTGGAAGTACGCTGGGAGACATTTTGCAGTTGTCAGAATTTTAGCTCTATGGATGAGAATGGAGAGTTGTAATAATTCCTTCATGTTTCCATCTTTATGTTTCTTCTTGCCACTTGTATTTTCTTAGAGAGAAGAAAACCAGTGTTGATTGCATTCATGAAAGGCAGCAGTACTAAGGATCACTTATTCATAGAGGAATTCTTGTTAAATTCCCTGTCATGATCAAGTTAATAAACTATAAAAAAGAAGAATGAGGAAAGTTGGAAATCTTGTGTTGTAACAGTGCGCTTGTGCTGGCACCACGTTACAGATGGTCAGGGTGGATTCCTGACAAAACCATGCTGACAAAACCAGCAGTAAATACAAACATGTTTATAGATTTCATATTGCTTATTCATTTGAAGAACTATTGTCTTCCATATTTTCCACTACACATACTATCTGCTTCATAATATGAATAAAACAAGTTTTATGAAGTTAAAGTGCATGGATGTAGGTGACCAGTTTGAAAGCCGAGTGTAATACCCATCCTCCCTTTCCATCACATATCTCCCATTTTCATTGCATGTTGCCAAGGCCGTAGGCACTTTGGGATGTACATGATGATGAAAAGCAGGGGAACAATCATTTCACTATGCTTTCCATAGTGTGCTCTCCCCTCCTCTTTTCCAAGTAAAATATATCATCTAGTAGTCTGTATTATGACACGGTAGTAATCTAAATAGCCTTAATGCAACCTTTGAGATGCAGAGGCAGATTTCAGCTGGTTGATTTTCCTTTGCATCTCTTTCACTTTCCAACCCCATCTTCCAGAGCAAATGATTACAACTTTGTCCTGGCATATAGCCTGCTTTGCTGTGAGGTTTTCTGTTTGCATGCAAAATCCCAGTGAAATCTGAAAAGGATCATTCATTTCACGTTGATAGAGATGGTTGTCAATAGCTCCTAAGTAATGAGGAAACTCGGGCTTGTTTATCCAGTTTTATACATAAACCTACAACATTGCCATCTTATTTACTGTGTAAACCTCAGTAATGGCTTCATTTTGAACCTCTGTGTTAGTTGTTCCTCTTTTCCATGTCAGAGTAATAGCCAGTATTAAACATAATAAAATTAATTTGAAGACAATTAGCTTCCTCAAAAAATATATTAAAATAATGGAAAATTGCAATAATTTTTGCTTCCACTTCAGTAACTAAATTGATTCCTAACAAGTAAATATTTTAAAATTACACCCAAAGTACTTTAGAGTGTTTATGCATTCCTTCATAGGCAGCTATTAGGATCTTCTTGGTTTAGAATGTAATTTCTCTGTTGTCTGTTTATGTTTTCAGTTGAGAGCTGCTTAAAACATTTAATTTTATTTAAGTCTGATTTGGTAACATATTGAGTTGAACCTAATCCTTGGGGAAACATTTATATTTCAGTGTTAGGCAATAGTTGTTAATGTTTACTCATGAAGGGTACATTACTCAAATAACCTATCTTAGGCAAAAAATAAGATGAGTTAGCAAAATTTTGTGAACAGATGTTCAATGAATCTCAAGTCATCTTTTTTAGTATCTTTCAACTAAATTTATAAACAGGAATGTTCTGTTTAGGGAGACATTTGCTCTTTACTTAGTTGTCTTCTACCTATTTCAGCTTGGAGAAAACAAAAGTTGGAATGGCCAAAATGTTGGGTTTCCTGAGCCAACAAGTAACAGTAAGTATTGCTTTATAAATTTATATTATATACTTATTTCTCCTTGTCTCTGTGTGATTTGGATTATCCAAAGCAATTGAAATGTTTTTTGTAAATATTTTAGGGTTTTTGTTTCAACTAGATGAATTAACCCCTTAGAGTCCTGTGTGTGAATGTAGGTATGAATGACTGCAGGAACAAGGAAATTTTTATTTATTCATTGAATCATTTAATCCTTCAGTTTGTAAGGGATTTTAGATGGCCACCTAAACTTCTTGCTCAAAGCACAGTCAGTACAGAGTTGAGATAAGGTTGCTTATGGCTTTTTAACACTTCTCCAGGGACAAAGGTTCTGTAGCTTCTCTGGGCAGCCTGTTCCAATGCTTGACTGTCTTCACGTTGATTTTTTTCCTTTTATCCTTGTCAGAACATCTCTTGTTTGTTTATGACTATCATCTCCTGCTCTTCTGCTATATACCTCAGTAATGTGCCTGGCTCCATCTTTTCTGATAACCTCTTCTTAGGTATTGGAAGGCTGCTATTGGGTCCCAACAGATTTCCATTATCTAGTAATTTATCTACCTGGACTCTAAAATCACGGCTTAGAGACAAGGATGCTGTGGGAGACATGATGTCAAAATCCTTGCTAAAGCCAAGGTAAATGACATCCACTGCTCTCCCTTCATAAAACCAGCCATTTTATCATGAAAGACACATTCTGTGCCCACAAATAGCTCTAAGAGGACTGCATGATTTTCCCAGGGACCAGAGTGAGGCTGACCAGCTTGCCTTTTTTGATTATAATGCATTTCTCCAGGCATTGGACATTTCTTCTGCTCTCCATTACTTTTTGAAGAGAACAGAGAGTGGCATCACACTGATGTAAGCTGGTTGACTCAGCAGGCTAAGATATTTCCCATTTAGTCCAATGGATGCACAGGAAGTTCCACCTGAATATGAGGAAGAACTTTACTGTCCGGGTGACCAGGCACTGGAACAGGCTGCCCAGAGAGGTTGTGGAGTCTCCCTCACTGGAGATGTTCAAGAGCCTCCTGGATGCAGTCCTGTGTCATGTGTTCTGGGACGACCCTGTTTGAGCAAGGGGGTTGGACCAGATGAATTACTGTGGTACCTCCCAACCTGACCCAATCTGCAGTTCTGAGATTTTGTGATTTATACGGGCTGACTTCTTGCTTTTCTCAAGATATCCTTGACTGATGAGGTTCTGCTACTGGTAGTTCCTCTCTTCCTTGAGCTTTGTCTATAAGACACAAAGGCCCAAGAAACCTTGTTGGTGAAAACTGAATTCGATTTCACTGCAACAGGTAAAGAATAGGACAGAACTTGGAGAGTTTGTAACTAGATTTTTGCTGTTTAAGGTGGTAAAGATAATATAGTGTTTTGTTCACTTTTTCATGAGCCCTGGATTTTTCTCTAGAACTGTGTATAGTTTTGAACTTCTTAAGGGTCCCAAACATTATCTCCCTCAACTAAGGATTGTACCAGACATGGACACACACATGAGCTACCTTCTATTTTTTGCCTATATGAAAGACCTGGTCCTAAAAGCAGGTTTTAAGGAGTTGCAGTAGTGTTCCATTATATATGTGGTCTTCCCAGTCACCAGAGGGTGACGCAGAGACCTAAGGAATTATTTGTGCTTCAACTTACATAACAGTTTGCTAGTGTTCAAAATGATCTTGGATTCAGCACATGCCATTGTGTTTCCCTGAAAGAAAGGATTCTACAGGATCTAAGACTTCCTATTAATTGCTTCCTTACAGCCCTGTCATCAACCCTCATCAATACTTTTAGATGATTTGTGTTTGTATTGTCCAAATCTCTAAGGACAAGGCCTGTGAAATACCTTCAAATGTGAACATATTAGAGTTTGAGACAGCAGAATAAGACCTCTAGCTTTTCTCCTGTCCTTGCAGTGTCTTGTAGCAAAGATACTTTTAGATGAAACCACAATCTTCTGTTAAACCAACAAGAAAAAACAATCTCTTTCTCAGGCTGTTCAAGACAACTTCAACATTTATACCTGTAAATCTGAATCTAGAAAGAGAACACAAAGACAAACTCATTCAACAGGAGACAAGATCAACAGAAATTATATTTTAAATCTGTGCTGGCCAAATAACTTATTTTTCACAGGCTGACCTGCTCACAGACCTTTTTGCAGCCACCAGAGCCACAGTACAGAAACAGGTTTTCATTCTGGAACACTTCAGTAATGCACGATGCCTTCATTTCCATTCTTCTGATCTACATGTCAGAGGAGACAGAGTGAGCATGCCAATAGACATAGAGCATTTGTTCAGAGACCACTGTTCTTAGTCTCTTAACCCCTTTTTTGGAGGGTTCCAATCTAGAAGGCAACATTAATAACAAGCAGGTGATTAAAGTATATAATAGAATGTTAAAGGTTTGGAATGAATCTTAAAGATCATCTAGTCCCAACCACTCCTGCCATGTGCAGGGACACCTTCCACGAGACCAGGTTGTTCAAGTCCTTATTCAACCTGACTTTGAACACTGCCAGGGTGTTTTGAATAAAAGAAATCACTTTTGTGCACAGTCTCTCATGCACCTGTGAAGTGCAGGGTTTTTAAAGGCAGTTCCAAACAAAGTCCACACTTTGAGATCAAAAATGTCACATCCTTTCAGGTACTAGTTTATTTTTAAGAACAGCACTTGTTGGTAGGTGAATTTACTCTGGAAGTTTTTTACGGCATTTTTTTATATTAGGAAGTTTTGCAAAAGGGAAAATGGAGCCCTTTTGTATCCTTCTTGGAAGAGAAATGTACAGTTTGCATTTCTTGTTACCATAAACCTAACTTTCAGTGGTCTTGAAAATCTGAGGCTCAGAAATTGCTACATCTACCATTTGGCAGCTTTTATTCATACTTCCAGTAATTTTATTCCAGGAAAACAATTGTGTCCTGCTAGGGCAGGGTATTGTGCATCAGTTTCCTTTTGCAGACAGATAGTCTTTCTTTGTGTGCATAAAGCACTGTGTTTCCATCTGAGTCAAATAAAACTGGAATGGTAAAGGGAATTTGTATACTTCAGTACAACAGAAAACAAAAATCATAACAGTTCTGTATTTTAGTACAGTTGAAGAACAGATTTCGTTGTACTCTGACTATGAAGTTTGGTTTTGCTGAGGAATGCCCTACAGTCTGTATCCTCCTAATTACTAGCTCAATATATATTTAGTATTCCCTATTAAATAGTCCTGAAAATTAACTTCTCGTGCTGCCCTCTGTCATGTTACTCTTGTATTTGCCACTTCTGTTCCTCCTACTCACTGGCAAAGCTTCTTCCCACAGGTTTACTTCTTTACCTTTTCTCTTCATTTCACAACTTCAAAGAAAGATGAAACACAAACCTATTTGTTTCTTGGTTTGGGATATCTTTGGTATTCTTCACGTGTGAAATGGCAAGAACGTTGACTGAGGTTTTTTCCCTTATGCTTCTGAAAGAGACTTTGAGAGACTGTGAGCAGACCAGAAGCATTTGCAGCCCATACAGAAGATGTTTGCTGTAAACAGAATCTCATTTATCTCTCTTAATTTAAGCAGTTATCAACAGAGACAAAATATGCAACAAATAAACAATCCTATTACAAAGTGCATTTTCACGGGAACATGTTTTTGTTTTGTATTTCTGGATGGGGTAATCACAAACATCATACAGGGTGTATTCTAGGAGAAGCTGTAGATACAAGAAGAACAATATAAAAATAAAAGTGAAACGCGACAGTGCTTTTATATATTATAATTCAAACAGGGGAAAAAATTACCATAACTCTTTTTACATGTTTCCCAACCTTAATTTTCCATCATATAGTTTTCCTTTACCTATTCCCAACAATTTTGGGAGTCACAGAGTACTGAAAAACTGATAATTAAAAAGAAATACATTCAGAGCAACCCTACCTCTCTGTAAAGGACAGACTCTTTGTTTTTCTTGCCTAACATTTTATTACTAGGGATTCGTGCATGACTTTACAGTCTTTGTTCTTCAGAGTACATCTGCTCCTGCTGTTTGTTCACCACCTGAAATCATAACCATTTGTTTGTGACATCACAATTAGTTACTGTGAAGATGATTAGATTGTCACCAACAGATGATTATGATTTCAGATGGTAAATGAGCAGCAGGAGCAGATGATCTCCTAAGGAACAAAGATACTTGATCTCACACAATTGTTCTCAGTGACAAAAACAAAAAAAGAAAAAGGAGAGAAAAAAGCAAATAGATATTCTGAAGAATTTCTTAAGTCTTTGATGAAAAAATTTGGTATTTTTCTGTAAATAACATTTATTTTAGTATTTTTAAAAGTCTACTTCAATATTAGATTAAGAAATATAAATTAAGAAACATAAAAAATATAAAAAGATGTGGTGTTATTGTAAGCCCTAAATGTCTGGGTGCATTCAGATCCTTACTTAGATGTTTCTTCACCAGCTTTTTGGAGAAAATAAATGCAACATAAATTATGTATTTATGAAATTTTACATACTAATAATCTTCACTTTGAAGGAAACAAAATTTATGTGAACTTTGTAGTTCTGGCCCTCAATGCTTTCAGAAAGACTTTTTTTTTATAGTCCTCTATATGGTTTTCAACTGGGGATTTTGGTGAAGACTTCCAGTAGATAATTTAAAACTCCTGTGTTTCCATGAGCAGGAACAGAAGTCTACAGTTCGGGAATAAAGGGGTTTTTTGTAATTTGGGAATTTTTAATTGGAATTTGTGTGTGTTATATTTTGCTAAAACATGTAATCCTTTTGAGTATATTTCAAAGGTGGTTTACAGTGGATTGTATGCTTTTTTACTCAGTAAGTACAGCTGTTGCATTGGACTTGGCTTCTGAATTGCTTCCAAATTTACTCAACTTTTTCAATTATAATGCATTCTTACTAGGAGTTACATTGATACATCACTAAAAGTTTGCTGAATTATTTGCCATTCTGACTAGAAACCACAGTAAGAGGGATTAACAACACCACTTATTTGGTGAAAGGCCACAGATCAGTAGTTTTCCATCTGTTCATTTTTATATTTTTGTTCTGTTTTGTGGGGATTTTTTAGCTAACACATTATCAGGTGAGCATTATACCATCAATGGAGCAATTTCTTCAGCTGAGCCATTTGTACCCACTTTATATGTCTCACAGCCTTGTCTAGAGCCTCTTATCACAGTTGGTTATGTTTAAATAATACCTTGCCTCTGTAACTGCTGAGTTGATTTGCTAATTTTCTAATTAAATTTTCTTTCTAACTGAAGACATGGGAAAATTAAATTTAGAAGCAGAGGAGATTTGTTCAATTTTGTTTCTTTCCTGTTTTACTGAAGCTAGGAAATCCGTGCTGTATTTGGCATTATTAATAACTGATGTGTTATTTTTCAGTTTCATCTAGCAATGAAAGTAATTTTATCTATCATAATACTAATTAAATGCAGCTTGCATATGTTTTTTAAATAGTTGAAGAAAATTCTAAAACACCTAATATTAAAAAGCATATTAAAAAAAACAGGGAAGGGAGTGTTTTCTTCTCCTTGCTGTTTTGAGAACCAGTGACACAAGAGCCAAATTAGCATTTTTGTGTGTGAGTGGGATTTGGGCTCAACTCTGGAGTGTAAGATGACAACTGTAAGTGATCCTTCTCCTTTTCCCACATTTCCCCTTTTGAGATGCTCATGTAAGTGCTTAAAGTTCTGCAAGTTTTGCATCTTCAAAGGTGACGATTCTTTGCTGAGTTTAGAGTACAATGTGTATTTATAAAGAGCCTAGTGTTTCAAGCATGTGCCCAGAACATTGGAGACTTAGTTTCCTTCTTCAGCAGAAGGAGAGTATTCATGGAGTGCAGAGTATTCTGGATAATGGCAGCTGTCTTTTGGAGATGCATATCTAATATGATTTGCAACCAAAAAAAGGAAAAAATCAAATGCTTTTAAGATACAGGGAATTCACAGGGAAGGAGTGATCTAAAGTAATCATGACTGTAGTTTGTCTGTTCATTGAAACTCTTGTGAATGAAGGTGCAGATGTGTATTCAGGTGTTCTCTGGCTGGTTTACAGATATTCTGCCTATTTTAGATACAGGTGAAAAGAAAGAGTTGCAAGAAACCTGCTCCCTGGTTCTTGGATAGTATTGATTGTGCATATGTAAGAAATATAGACTTGGGCTGTGAGGTCTGTGATTTGGGTGCCCTCTGGCTGAGAAGGAACTTGAGTCACCTGTCTGGGAGACTGCTTAGCCATTAAGCTTTTGATGTATAAAATGTATAAAGAGGAAGCAGCCATCATGACAAGAGACAGCCAGCTCTCTGGGTAGAGATAATTTCAGATAATTTATCCTTTTGTTTTTACCAGTCTCCTAAAATGCTCATATGAATTACATTTATTCAAGGTTGCTAGTCTCTTCCTTTGAAAAAATCTGCACATGAAGTAGAAATGCAGAGCTCTTTTTTGATGTTAACTCTCAAATTCAAATTTAATCATGTAGTTATGCAAAGTATCTGCATTTAGTTTTCTGTCTTCAGGTGAGAAAATGGAGCAGTATCACATAATTCACCTCAGTACAGTGTTACTCTAAATACTTTCACTTTTCTGGAGTCTTTTCTCCTTTTCCTACTCCCCTCCAGCCTGGAACCCACCATGTACCTCACCCTTAGTCTAGGATAATAACATCCTTGAAAAATTGAATCTCCTGAACTGAGACTTTGTTGCTGCCAGAACAA
>NW_008237435.1:1214341-1223147 GCF_000691975.1 Corvus brachyrhynchos
CTCTTTCCTCCATCCTCTTTCAACATTAAATACTGCTTTCTCCTCCTCTGATTTCCTCTTCACTCATACATGTGCTGTGCTTGTTGATGGCACCCTTGCCCTTCTTAGCTTCAGCAACCTCTCTGTCGTTGTCTAGTAGATTTCCTCATTCTTTCATCTCTTCTCTGTGTGGGTCAGGCCTTTGTTTTCATCATCAGTGTTCTTATTTCCCTCCTAATCTGTTAATGAATAGTCTTGCCTGCACAGGTTGCCTCCAGTTGCACTTAGGCACTCTCCTAAATTGCTTTACCCCCACAAACATCACTTTCTTGCAGCTTTTACAAGCACCTTGGTCTGCCAGCTCACTAGCTTGATTTGTTCCTGCTCCAAATTTGCTGATCCTCTTTACTGATAAGATTGCTGACCTTCCTTCTGTATTTTTCTGAACCTGCTCAATCTTAATCTTGGTTATGTGGTACATGGATGTATTGCTGGGAAATTATGATGCAGAAATTATCATGTAAAACTTATGGTATAGATGTTTCATATGTCTGTTGGATTATTTCATAGAATATCCTGTAGAAAGTCCCCACTGCAAACACTATGTCTTATTTTTACCAAAATCTTAGTTTTCAAGCAGGATTTAAGCTGAATTCAAAGGACTTTCCTCACATGAGTAAAATGCCAAATGCTACAGAAATGCATACACTTTTAAGTCCTGCGATACTGCAGTTTCTGTTTTGGCTATACAGAAAATAGTCCAGTGAAATTAGGGATATCAAGACCTGATTTCATGAGGAACTAAATAGTATTTACTTCAGTATCACAGTTATTTTAAGGTTAAACAAACTAGTATTTTAATGAGTGGCTTTATATAACATCAGTTTGTTGAAGTTCATGTAGACGAGATCTTTTGATTGAAAGACATTGTGTAATGACAAAACATTTTTTCATGTCTGAATATTGCAGTAGCTGGTGACTTAGAAATACCACGGATAGCTGTGTTAAGTAGGTAATGATTGCAGCTTGGTATTTCAAGCCAAGATTGTGTGTAGACAATTGTTGAGAACGTAATGGCCATACTATTTGCCTGTCCAATTGTTTGACTGACCTTTTCTGAGTTCCTACTGAGGTAATAAAATTTGAAAATATTCTAGTATATAAATAGCCTTTTACAGTGAGTGGGTTATAAAACCATAATTTCTTTTTATTACAATATTTATATTTTTCAGTCTTGTTATTGAAGTAGTTATTTGGTTTTGTAAATTCTCTTTTTCTTGATGTCAGTAGATTTGTAATGGGCCATATTTTAGGGCATGTTGAGGACCTGCCAGTTCTAGGGAGTAGTTGCATTTGAGCATCCCCCATGCCTCTTAGGTTCTTGTCCATTTTATTGTACAAAACGGAGAAGTCAGGCTTAGATCCAGTTCTGACTTTTCCTTCTTACTGCCTTATTACAAGATTTTTCCCTGTGCTTAATGTACCACTTATAAGAAGGCTTTATTCAATGTGAATACAGATAGCATAATCTGAACGAAAGCTTTTTGATGATTATCTATCAAGTATTTTATTCAGTTCCAAAACTACTGATTATTTCTTGATGAACAGTCTTTTCTTCATCTAGTCATGGGTTATTTCAAATACCAGGGTGCTAAACTTAATTTATGAGCATGTCATATACAGAATTATACCATGGTTTACTCTGCATCATTGCACAAGACATGAAAACACTCCTTCATGCCATGCCCCATACCACTGGTTGTAGTGCAGGGAAGAGCATGTGTTCTTCAGCACTGTCAGGGGAAGTCATATTGCAGCTGGCACTGCTTCTGGCACATGAACAAGCATAGCTTTTCTGTAGGATAAGCAAGAACTTAGGGAGAAAACTGTATTCTCCAAGAAAGAATAAAGTTGTGGTTTAGACCAAGTATGAACATGAAAAGTCAGTGAGTGACCCTGAACCAGAGAAGTCATGAAGTGCAGGCAGAGGAAGAGAATCCCTACAGTACTGATCAAATATGGAAGAGAAAATTAGCACTGACATATGTATATATGCATGTGCAGGTCGACAACACAAGCCTGATTCTGTAGGCCATCTTGTGGAGTTGAATGAGGAAATTGAAATCTCAACTTTTCATGTTTTCTGATCTTCCTGACAGAAACAGAAAACAGGAAACAGGACACCAGTGGTACCTGTGTAGACTCTAATACCTGTGAGTGTGCAGGCAATGCTGTCATCTCTCTCAACTTTTCTTAATTTAGTAGCTCACTGCTGTGGGGTAACTCATCATTGTTCCTGTATCAGCAAATTACATTTTTGCAGAGTCTTATTACTTTGAGGCATGTTCAGTAATATTGCCAGCTGTTCTTCTTCACCCCCTTCCCTATGCAGACAGTTCTTCTAATTGTTAGTTTTGTTTACCACAAACTCCAGACAGTGGAGGACCCTTTAGTAGAAATGTCCCCCTGTCTTCCCAGCCAAGGGGACACTGTAGAGAAAGGGTTAGGGATAAAAATAATATCATGCAAACAGAACTTTTGGACACTGCCTCTGTTATGGCTGCTGTGAAAAAAGGTGCAATCAAAGCACTGAGATTACATTTCCAGGGGAAGGCTTGTGAGGGATAGTCGGGCCATTTTGTATCTTATTCAAACGCTTGCCTTGGAGTCTAAGCTGGTTTGCAGTTATCTAGTATGTGACAGCAGAAGTAGACAATGGGAGATGAAGAAATTTATTCTTAGGTAAGAGATGTCTTTGGTGTGTTTTCACAGACTTCAGAAGATTATGAGAGACTGCTAACAATTACTGCCAACGATGAATAAGACATGTTTTTTAAATGTTAGTGATTACATTGCATAGCTAGCCTGCATATTTTTGTAGCACATTTGCCCACAGGTTTAAATAATATAAATGGAAATTATTTTAACATGTTTCATAAATGTACCTCTAAGTTAATGTCCAGCAGAAGGTGCAGTGTTGTTGGTCTATTATAGATCCTGTGACTCCTGATCATTACGATTCCTCCTGTGGAGTATGGAGAAATTAGTATGGGATAAATATTTAGCAGACACAAAAGTCCAAGGTTTTTTTCTTAGCTGAAAAATAACAAGAGTGACAACGTTTACCTGGAGATGTTCTCCTGCAATGCATAAAGGTGTTAGAGGATAGTATTTCTTTCACCCATGCTCTTTAATCAACTGATTATTAGAAGACTAATTAAGATCATTTCTGAAGGGTTCTTTTGTTCTTGCACTTAATCCTCTGTTGTTGTTGTATCCCTTGTCATTTGATAACTTTACTACTGTAACTAAATATATTTATACACTTTCCTATAATACAGCGGAGTTGAAGTAAGCAGGCAACAGTGAGGAATGATGTATAAAATATCCTCAGTAATACATTAAAAATAGATAATGAATTACAAGTAATATATGTTTTATAGAAGATTTCAAAAAGACCAAGTTTTTATTGGCTTTTTAAAACAAGTTTGTAAGAAGCTTCATGAAACATAGGCCCTGAATATAAAAAGTTAATATCTTGCAACTATATTAATGTAATGTCTAGAATATTACATTACTTTGTTTCCAGAGATAATCAATGATGGTAATATAATATCTGCCTCTCAGAGCCAATGTATGATTTAAATTAATTATTGCTTATAAAGCACTTTGAAGTCTTTAGCAGTAAGGTGTTGCAAAGTGTAAAAGTACTATTATTAATTTAACATCACCATTAAAGTCAGTACTTTAAGAGCATTTGCTATACTCTGCTCAATATCTTTCTATTCATCATATGCTGCATATTAGTTATTTTAACATTTAGAAAGCTTAGTAATCTGGAAGTATTCCAAACCATTGTTCCAGACAGCAGTTAGATATTTGGGTGGATCATGTAAAAACAGTGAAATGGCTGAGAAAGCATGTAAAATGTTTGTTTTAAGTAATATTACATCAATGGAACAGACATCTGCAGCACTGGACTTGATTTTAAACTTCTTTAAACTTTTTTTTAAGTTAACATTGTACTGCGTTTTTCTAAAATTGATTGGGGGAACTAATATGTTATCTCTAAACAAGTAGGCTGTTTTATCTTTTGTTCAGTTTTAATTTCTGTTTCTGAAATATGTGTGGGAAATCAGATTTACAGTGAGCAGTTCTTAGGAGGTGGCGAACACCTGCCACTCAGTATTTTTGTTGCTGTTTGGTTTTGTAACCTAACATCAGCTATCAAGATCTTTATGATCTCTTTTTTTTTTCAATTTTCATTAATCTTATGCCTTGTATAAGACTTTAAAAATACAAGCAGAGGTAGGCCTTGGAGGTTGCAGCCCCAGGAAAAGAATATGAAGTCGCTCTTCTCATATAGTGATTATGTGCCATAAAATAATGCTGTGTATTTACACAGTTGTTTATCTATTAGATTATATTTGAAATTGTCTCTTACGGAGAAAAAGAAATTTTAGGGATCCTATCCTCCATCTTTTCCAGCAGCATTATCTTGAATTTGTGCTTAGCTCTGGAGTTCAGTCTACTGCCTTTGGAGCCAGTTCTAAGCTAGGTAAAAGCAGCCTGAATGTTCATGATCCAACCAGACTCCCCAGCCCTACGGAGGTAGGTGGGGAGAGCAATCAGGTGAATAACAGATGTGTCTTTGTGAATGATATAAGCAAACGTTCCAGATTTCTGAAAGCAATATGAATTTAAAAGCCAAATGTATGAGTAAATCAATTAAAAGATTCACCTGTAAGCAGTTTGCTGAGTTGGCAGTGAGGAAGTTCCATTTTCACCGTGTAGTTGAAAATGAGGATATTAATTACAGGTAATATTTTTTGAGTCTTCTCTTTGTGGTAGACATTTTATTTAAAAGTACTACTTGCACTTCTAGGATTAGAGGAATCTTTCCTAGGTACTGGAAATTAATTTCCTCCTCTTCTTTGAATTTATTCTACATTCTGAGATTAATTTAATATGTACAGCAAATGAATTAAGCATTGAACCCTTTGATTTCTCTTGGGGTTACTAAATCAGTTAACAAACAGGTTTATTATCCCTAGAATGAAATGCCATATGGCTCAGGTTCACTCATATTGTATGCTAGAAGATTAAAGTATGTTCTTAATATGAAATTACACATTTCAAGCTCATTTTCTGATGTATTAATAATAAGAAAAAGGTTTTCCTCTTGTATCAGCCAGCTGGTTACTTGTGTTTCCAAAAATGCTTCATTGTGTAAGAAAACTAGCAAACTTCAGACTTAATTCTGCACATTTCCATGCACGGGATTATCAGCAAAACTGATTGAGTATGTACTTCTGTTTCCAAGGAGGTTTAGGGTTGAGATATTTTCTAAAAACGTATCAAAGATTTTTAAATGTAGACACATTATCCCTAATTTATATGTCACTGGAAATATTTAAAAGTAATTCACATAAATAAATTTAGCTCTTTTTAATGTTTACCTTAACTCCTATTGATATTAAGTAGGACACACACATGCTTTACTTTTTCAGTGTAAACATTCTTGAAGGCAAGTAGCTATTTGAAGCTATAGGATGAAAACTATAGGGTATGCAGCTAAATAAATAAATAAATTCCTCTTCACTGCAGAGCAGTCAGTCACATCAGAGTCATTAGCATAGTAACACTGGCTGCAGGGCAGTGCAAGATTTTTTAACCACAGGCTGCCCTTGTAATTCAGGAAACGCTTTAAACCAGTGCTTGAGGCAGTGCTGCTACTGCAAGAAACCACACTGCCCTTCCTTTGGCTCTAACAACTCATTCTCATGAACATCCCTACATGGTCCTACAGGTGCTGGTGCTGGCAGTAGAGCAGCTGGAGAGTTTTTTATCCCACCAGCTGTAGGTGGGAGAAAAACTAAACTACTTCTGGTGGCAACAGTGCTGATACAGACTAGTTGCAATTATTTGTGAAAAAACAGCCTAAATTATTGTGTCAGATAGGAGGCAGAAGAATATAGGGAAATAATGATTGTGCTATTATTTTGAAGTAACATCTTCTTCATGGTTTGTAGGTTTCCAAATATTATTTGTTCATGTTGTGTATTCTATGCTAGCCACAGTTTTAAAGTTAAGGTTTGTACTATTTTAAAAAGAGTTGGGGAAGAGGAAGAGTAGGGGCACTTCAGATCTGCTTTGTTTCTAAATAAATTACATTACTTCATTTACAGTTACTGTAAAAAAAAAACCTGTACTGCTTCTAAATTCTTACTTTGTTTTTCATTGTAAAATATGATAATGAAAATTGTCTACATGTCAGCCCCATTCTGAAGTAATGAGAATGATCTTTGGTTTTATTTTCAGCACCAAAGGGAATACTCCATCTCTCTCCTGATGTATACCAAGAGATGGAAGCAAGCCGCAACAAATCAGCCCCTGGTACCACTGTAAGCTATTTGTCATCCAAAGAAATGAGCCAGACTTCTAGCTCTTTCTTCAGCATATCTCCTACAACAAATAGCACGGCTACAATTGCCAGGGAACTTCTCATGAATGGAACGTCCCCAACTGCCGAAGCCATAGGTCTAAAAGGAATATCTCCTGCTTCCCCCTGTTCTACAGTGCAGCCTTCAAAACAGCTGGAATATTTGGCAAGGATTCAAGGCTTTCAGGTATGGGAGGGGGAAAATGAAGCTCTTCAGCCAGAATCGTAGTGTTGCCATCAAGGTTTCACTCTTGCCCTCTTGAATGTGGGCATGCATGTAACTTATCTTGTAAAATTAGCTGGTGTCTGAGGCAGTTTCTGGGTCCAGGAGATACAACTTTCCACCAATATATGTGTCCTTTCTTCTCTTTTTTGTTCCTTCCTTACATTCATCTTACTGCAGCCCATCTTTCTCTCCTTTGTCTCTTCTCCTTAAAGAATTATAGGCTTAAATTATGCTTTTTACTTTCACTTCTTTGAGTGTCTTCACCTCTTGGTTTCTCCCTTGAACTCTGATCAGAAGGTACCGATGCACCACCTTACCTTTGCATTTGTCTTCTAGGCCAGGTCATTAAAGTAATTTTTTTGCTTCCTGCCCTGTACCTCTTAAATGTAACCCAGTGTTGTGGTTTAGGAATGGTACTCTATTTAGTGCTCCCACTGACACTCTCCAAACCATATGCCACTCACTCACTCTCCTCTTCCCTCTCCCCCCTCCCCTCGTGGCGGGCTGGAGGGGAGAATTGGAGGCATAAAAGGTAAATATCATGGGCTGCGATAAGAATGATTTACTGGAAACAGCAATGAGATAAGAAAACAAACAGTAACAGCAACAGTGCTAATGACAGAGGATAGAAGAAATGAACAATTCCCATGGAAACCCCCCGAGAACATCCAATACCTGACCACTCCCTCTGTCACGCTTACTCGACTGGAAGAGACTCCCTCCCCCAAACCCGGCAATGACATCAGGCAGTGTAGAATAACATCCAGGTCCTAGCCATGGCCCCTCCTGGCTATTGCAAAAATTATCCCTGTCCTGGCCAGAACCAGGACACTAGCCACCCCTTATTCTATACCATCTATAGCATGCCCATGTTCTACACCTTCCACTATATATATGTATATACAAGCACAGGTATCATTTCCATAGTCAATGGCTGTTCCACCAAGGTATCTGTTGAGTTCATTAAGTCTATGACTGTGGGTTCTATCCGTCCTAGATGTCTTCCAGGGCAGGAGGGCTGGTGTGCTGTCAGCTGGTTGCAGGCTGCATCAGGAGCTCACTACTGGTACATCTGGAGCAGTCCATACTCATTGCCCATCGTACTTACAGCATACAGTGACAGTGTCATTCAGCAACCAGTATTATACAATTCAACACTATAGACTGTTCTCACCCAAAAACTGAAACCCCTGGAGGTACACATGGCATTTCCCTGTCCCTCTGCATTACCCACCAAATGTCCTTGAGCAAAAACAATTCCGTGGATGGGTTTGCCTTTTCTTGAGGCAGGACTAATCCAAGCTGTCTGCCCAAACACATTCCTCATATGCACCAGAGGGACTTACAGTGGTTTTTTCTACCACTGTAAGCACAGAGTGCTTACTTTGGTGGGTTTGGGGGAGTGGTCTAATCAATCTGCCAGGCCTCCCCATATTTTGACTATTAATCTCCATACCACAGGGGCTTTACCATCTTGGCCTGCTTGATTTCAGCATGTTTCACAGTTGTGGAATAACCTGGAAGATAGTGTCCATGCTTAAGTCCACCCCTCAATCACGAGCCCATCTATGTGTTGCATCTCTTCCCCGATGACCTGAGGCATCATGGGGGATGAAACCCACTGAACCAGAAATAATTTACCCTTATGTTGCCAGTACAGATCCACCTGAGACACTTGAATCATGGCAGCCCAATCTGCCTGTCCATTGTGGTATTCTTCAGTGGCCTGACTCTTGGATATGTGTGCATCTACATTACATACTTTTACAGTCAACTTCTCTACCCAAGCAGTGATGTCTTGCCACAATTCAGCAGCCCAGATGGGTTTACCTCTGTGCTGCCAGTTGGCCTTTCTCCATTGATCCAGCCCCCCCATAGAGCATTTGCCACCATCCATGACTCAGTCCAGAGGCAGAGCACTGGGCATTTCTCTTGTTCAGTGATATCAAAAGCCAGCTAGATGGCTTTCAGCTCTGCAACCTGTCTTGATCCACCTTTTCCGTCAGCTTCTGTGACTAGCCATGTAGGAGTCCATAGGGCAGGTTTCCATTTTCAGTGTATCCCTACACTACAGCAGGGATCTGTCAGTGAAGAGAGTGTACCGCTTTTCATTTCTGATAGCTGATTATATGGTGGGGCCTCCTCAGCACATCACCTTT
>NW_008237435.1:1223167-1253178 GCF_000691975.1 Corvus brachyrhynchos
CGATGATAATACAAAATTTTCACCTTTGGGCTAGTTCATGGTGACTTCCAAGATGCCTGAGCTATTGGGGTTTCCTATTCAAGCTTGCTGTATGATCAGTGCAGTCTGCTCACTCTGTGTAGCCTTAGTGGCATGATGTATGGAAGAGACTTTCTCTTGGCACATACAGGCCAGCACTGGCAGTCAGGGTGCCAGAAGAAGCTGTGCTTCAGTGCCAATCACTTCTGAAGCAGTTTGAACCCTTTCACAAGATGCCAGTATCCCTTTTTCAGTTGTTGTGTAGCAGGCCTTGGATCCTTTTTATCCCCAACTCCAGAACCCCAGGAGTCATCTTCAAGTACCCCCTGGTACTTTTTGGCAGAGACTCCAGGAAGGACCATTCTCCCCAGCTGCAATGTAGAGCACAGTTTTCACATCTTGTCCTGTCCTGACTGACCCAAGGGCTACTGCATGAACAATCTCTTTAATTTGTTCAGAAGCTTGTGGTTCACCTCACTTAAAATAATTCATCTTCTGCATCACAAGATAGAGAGGGTTTACAATCTGACTGAGCTCTGGAATATGCATTCTCCAAAAGCCCACAACTCCTAGGAAAAGCCTGTGTTTCCTTCTTGCTGGTTGGTAGGGACATAGATGCTATTTTGTTGGCCATGTCCATTGGAATCTGATGACGTCCATCTTACCATTTTACTCCTAAAGCCTGGATTTCCTGGTAGGTCCCTTGACCTTACTTTGCTTTATGGCAAAACCAGCCTTCAGAAGGATTTGAATTATCTTCTCCCCTTTCTCAAAATCTTCCTCTGCTGTGTTGCCCCACACAATGATGTCATCAATATACTGCAAGAGTTCTGAAGCCTCACTCTTCTCCAGTGCAGTCTGGATCAGTCCATGGCAAATGGTGGGACTGTGCATCCACCACTGGGCAGTTGGTTCCAGGGGTACTGCATGTCCTTTTTGGTCCTTGAAATACCCACTCCTGAGGTAGTCCATGGCAAGGATGCACAAGGCTTCTGAGCCAGTCACAATGGGGGAGGATTTGCCATTCATTCCTGTAAAACCCCACAAACTCACTCAATGAGTCTTCTTTTAAAAGAGCTTACAGGTTTTTTATGTACCCTGAATTAGATGGAAGGGAGAAGTACCAACAAGATATTCCCAAGAGCTCAAAACAACAAAAACTTTACTGGCAAACTTCAGAAAATCAGAGAACTTTGGCAAAAGTTTAAAGCAACATTCAATCAACATAAAACATTTTGCAAGGCCTTAACTTAGCAAACTCTAAGCCCATTCAATTTAGCAAACTCCAACCTATCCAAGTTTAAGTTACTCAAACTTCAAGAAGGCATTAGAAGAAGGAGAAGAAAGAGAAAAAGAGAAAGAGAGAAAATATACAGAAAAGAACTAATACAGCTACCACTGGGTTCCAGTGGTCTTCCAACTGATATAAAATCCAAGGGAAGGTCAAGACATGTACTTGCCTTGTGTCCTGGCTTAAGTACCCTTAGGCTTTCCTGGGCCCTTTCTCCCGGTGAGACTTCTGGTCTGCCAGCCACTGAGGAGCTAGGTTAGGGTCTTCAGAGATGGGACGAGGAGCGTTGCCTCCACTGTGCCAGTGATTAGCAGCCACTTTGGGGCTGGGATACAGGCTCTAGTGGATGGGGTGTGTGGAGCAGGGCATTGCCTCACAAGGGCAAGGCCCAACCAACCCCTTTCCCCACACTCCCAAAGTGTTTTGAGCAAGTGATCTCCTCCAATCTCTCACAATACCCAGTCAGTACAGTACATCTTCCAGTACAGTCAGCTGTTGGGATCCCCCTGCCACCTCAGAAACAGACATGGATTCTGCCCATACGTATCTTGATGACATCAGAGTACATTGTGCCTTAAACTCCTGTGGGTCTGGTGTGCCAAGGCATCAGATCCACACAGTCCAAGAGATCTGATTGTCCCTTTCCTCCACCTTGCTGGAGGCAGGACCCCTCCAGTTCTGGTCATGGTATTTGTTGCTCACTTTTAAGTATGAACTGATGGTCCTTCAAGAGAATTGGAAGTAACATCAGCCCTCCTATTCTGAGTGAGGACTTACCCACTGGAAACTGGAGTGGCATTTATCCTTGAAGGATTTCCTGCGGTGGTTATTCTTCCTCTCAACTCATGTACCCATGCTGCTAGGGCACAGGTGGGTTTTCCATTCCACTTCCTCATGTCCTCTCTGTGGTCATGCAGGTGAAACCACAGGTTACCTTGTGGTGTGTACCCACACTCTCTCGAGCAGGGGGGTGCTTGCTCCCAATAGCAAGGGCTCTGGTCTGTAGTGGTGGGCCATGGGACGTTTTTTCTCTAGTTTGCTTGAGTCTTTCAAATCTGTCTGCAGTCTTGGACAGTCTTTCCACAGTCAAGGTGCAGGTTGATAGGGAGGAAAAAACATGATTTTTATATGCCAGAGTTAGGTAGTTACCTGAAACACTGTTCTCCTTCTTTCATTGACATCAATGTCAAAGGGCTGACATATGATGATGGCATGCTCTGCACAAACTTCCACCACATGGACTGTGTACACTAGACCTCATCTAGATCTACAGAGGACTACTCTTTATTTGAATCCCTACAGATTACCTCCAGCACAGCTAATGCTCTCAGGTACTGGACACCTTTCTCCATGGCATTCCACCTGCTTGGATGCACTATTAGATCATCCTTGTGAGAATACCCTTCCCTCGGCTTGGCAAGAATCACTTCCAGAGGCTGAGAGTTTCTGACCTCTTCCTAATCCCCTTGTCAATACCCGCATCCTGAAAGAGAGATCCCAGTTGCTTGGCTTCACTACCATCTAGTTTCATATTGTGAGACACCATGTTCCACCATAGGAGCAGCCAGGTCACATGGGGCTCTCCTGGCTGGTGGCTGACATATTCTTGTACATCTCGCAGCTCACCTTGATGCCTTTTCCTGGTCTTAAAATCAAGAGGCATACACGGTTAGAAGGGGAAAAGGGATTTTACCTTGGTATTTATTTTTAAGGATCCTTAGGTGTACACGTCCAGGTCATATGCATCAAGATGTACCCCACCGAGTCTTTCCCTGTGTCTCTGTGTCTCTCCCCTCGTGTGTTGGGTTCATCCCCCCCAACACTGGGTATAACATTATAGGCTTTACTAATTAGCATATCTATCAAAGATTCCCCAATGAGAGGTTCAAGTGAGCCCCCCCTCCCCAAGGAACCTTCCCCTGGATGGTTCTATCTTGGTTTACAGAATGTGTTCTGGAGAGGACCTTGGGGTCTGGGACACACTGATCCCTGGCTACGAAGCTTCTAAAATGTTTAGTCTCTTAGCTTGACAAACAAGTCCAAGAATGTAGGCAAAAAGCACTAGGAATACAGAAGCTGTAAAAAGGTATAACGGGTATAAAAGAAAAGGCAAAAATCTTCATGGCATCAACCTGGTGTAGTGGTGCCAGGCACCCACCAAAGCCGCTCTCTCACTCTCCTCTGCAGCTGGACGGGGGAGAGAAAATATGAAGAAGGGTTCATGGGTTGAGGTAAGGACCAGGAGATATCGCTCATCAAATACCGTTACAGGCAAAACAGGTAATCCCCAACGCATACCAACTTAAAGATATGCACTGAATTTATTACTAAAAAAAACAGAGCAGGATAATGAGAAATAAAATAAGGTCCTTAAAAACACCTTCCTTTCTCCTTCCCATCAACAGCACAGGGAGGCATGGAATGGGATTTACGGTCTGTTCATCACCTGTGGTTTCTCCTGCTCCAGGGAGAGGAATTGTTCCCCTGCTGCACTGTGGGGTCACTCCCACAGGAGATAGTTCTCCAGGAACTTCTCCAGCATCAGTCCATCCCATGGGCAACAGTCCTCCCAAAACTGCTGCAGCATGGGTCACTCTTCCACTGAGTGCAGTCCTTTAAGGACAGGCTCTTCCAGTATAGGAGCAGGGCCCATCTTTCCATGGGTCTCCCACAGCATCACAGCCTCCTCACAGGCACCCACCTGCTCCGGTGTGGGGCTCCTCCACAGGTTGCAGGTGGATCTCTGCATCCCTGTGGATCTCCATGGGCTGCAGGGACACAGCTGCCTCACCATGGTCTGCACCACGGGCTGCAGAGGAATGTCAGCTCTGGTGACTGGAGCACCTCCTCCCCCTCCTTCTGCACTGACCTTGGTGTCTGCAGAGCTGTTCTTTGTACATGTTCTTACTCCGCCCTTCTTCAGCCACAATTTCAACTACTCCACAACTTTTTGTTTATCTTTCTTCTTAAATATGTTATCTCAGAGGCATTACCACCATTTCTAATTGGTCCAGCATCACATCCATCTTTGGAGCTGTCAGGGATTGGCTCTGCTGGACATGGAGGAAGCTTCTGGCAGCTTCTCACAGAAGCCACCCTACCAAAAACCAGGCCATGCAAACCCAATACACCTGGGAATAAGGACTGGGTGATTATCTCTGGCCCTCCCTCTTCCTCCTGTTGTGAGGGCTCTACTTCCTCTTTATCCCTCACTAAGTGAGCTGATTTGGTCTTGGATTTCTTTTCTCTGTATAGGGACAACTACTACTGGCACAAGTTGTTCCTCTAGTTCAACTGCAAATCAGGCCACAGTGGTTGTAGGTCTGTTTTCCTCCTCTTTCCCCTGAGGGTGCTGTCAAGTATTGAACTGCGTCCAGTAAAGAGTAGCCAGGGCCCAGCACACTGCAGTGAGTTGCCCCTCTCTGGAGTTGTCACAGCATGCTCCTTGCAATTATTCTGTCACTTTAACAGGGTCGTTTAGTTGTTCAGGGATGAAATTTCAAACCATCGGAGCAGAGAATTTTAAAAAAACCTGGTCTGTTTTTGCCACGTTTCATGCCACTCATGACTATCCACCCTTGGGGCAGATCTCTGAATGAACTTCCTACAAACCTCTTTCTTGACTCTAAACATGGTGTGGACTGAGGAGACCAGTGAGACTTAGCAACAAGAACATGCTTTCCTTAACATCCAAGGGAAATTAAAAATTCTCAAAAGCTGTTGAAACAGCTGAAGGAAGAGAAGGAGGTGAGAGGCTGGGGAAAATCATCCTCCCCTGTTCCCCCCACAGACTCAGTATAATTATTAATAGACTTCCAAAGATAGTGCCCAAAGTAAAGGTAGGTGAGCAGTACTGAATACACATCCAAAATCACCCTCATTGCCCTCGATCAGTCATAAACTGATATCCCACAGTACAGCAACAAAGCAATCGCAATCCCTCTCCCTGCTGTGAAAAAGAACATCACAAGGACCACATATGGGAATACAGGGGGATATGGGAATACAGGGTTAGGTACCACAAACACGTGAACAGATTGTGACCAGCAGCTCTGGAGTTAATGCAACAAATGCTTAGATTGAATTTATTTCCAAGCTGCTCTGGACACATCTGTTGTTATCTCAACCCTTTGTGCCACACACTGGGTGCCAAATAAGGCTGTCGTGATTTAGGAATGGTACTCCCCAATTTAGTGCTCCCACTGAAACTCTCCAAACCACATGCCACTCACTTGCTCCTCCCTCCCCCTCCTCCCATCCTGAAATGGGATGGAGAGGAAAATTGGAGGCACAAAAGGCAAAGATCACAAGTTGAGATGAGAACAACTTATTGGAAACAGCAGTGAGATGAGAAAATGAACAATACTAATGACAGAGACTTCAAGAAACAAAGGATTCACACAGAAACCCCCCACCAATAGACAATATCCAACCACTCTCCCCACCACACAACTTGACCAGGAGGGACCCTTTTCTCCCCAGAAGAGACTCCCTTCCCCCTGCCCCTGGCAGTGATGTGAGGTGTTATAAAATAACCTCCTGGTCCTAGCCATGCCTCCTCCTGGCTACTGCAAAAGTTAACCCTTTCCTGGCTGGAACCAGGACACCTGAGAATGGTGTTCTGTTCAGAAGGTGCAGCCTAGAAGCCAAGCTGGTGTCAGAGCAATGCAGAATGTTTTTGCCATCACAGTCAATACTAGAGAATGTAAGATGAACCACACTGGGTCAGCACATGAGTCCTTGAACACTGATAACCTGTATCCAGCAATGCCAAATACCCTACATTTCATGGTACAGTGACAGCCTCTGTAGTACATCCAGTCATTTCTGTGGTGGAAGTTAGGAAAAGGAAGCCTCTTCCCTATCCCATTACATGCAAAATTACATGTGTATATGGATAGTGGCTCATTTTACAGTGTTGAACCATCAGAGGTTCAACCATCAGAGGTATATGTAGAAATATTTCCTGTCATAGATTTCCTTTTGAGTTTTTGTATTGTCTGGAGTTTTTTCCCTTTTTAGAATTGTGAATTTGCTTCATTTGAAGAGTTGTTTTCGTATGCTTTAGCATATGAATTTGATCATGTAACTAAATTCTAAAAATGGGAGGTTTCTTTTTCATGCCTGATAATGAGTTTTTTCATCACAGCCCATGTAATTTATAAAATACGCAGTTGTTATAAGTGACTTAAAAGAGGCTGCTAGAATTCAAGAAATAGTGTGAGATGTTCTGTTGGTATAAGCAGCATAGTTAAATTACCTTTGCTTACATCAGATATCACCAGTTGTGGAATTGACCTAACACTGTTTTTGTCTAAAATATACATTCAGCTTTCTTTTGGTCTTCATTTTTGAAATGTCATTTTTGCTTCATTTGTTTGAATGTCTCTTTATGAAAGAAACAGTAACAGCCTCAGCCTCACTGTAGTAGAGTTAAGCTGCTAATAGGAATTCAGTTTTCCTGAGTTCCATTTGTTACCTGCCTGCAGTAGAAAGAGATTAATTCTGATGGAAAGAAATTCAATCCATGAAGTTTCCACTGCTCACTTTCACATCTTGTCAGATTGCTTGTGTCTCCTAGTAATGCTTTATTTTCATAGAACCAATGCACAATTTATGTTACTGTTTTGGTTCCTACTTGCCTATAGTATGTGGTTACTGTAAAATGATTAGTTGTGTTTGTCCTGGTTTTTTTCATGCTTTGATTCTAGATGCTTTTGTAGAAACTGTTTTTAAAGGGTCTTACTTTGAGCCAAAAAATATAATCCTTTTCATCCACGAACTAGACTACTACTTTTTACTTGGCCCTAATACAAAGCAAGGAATTTGGTACAGAATCTTGATTAACATCTATCCGCTGTGTATGTAACTAATGGTTTTACATCATCTTAGCATGCTTTTTAACACTTCACTTAAATAAGCCTGGTATTGATGTGAAACTCTGCCACTGCTGGGTGGCTGAGCTGAGGTGGGGCAGTGAACAGAATCTCTGTGGGAAATGGCTCAGTGGCCTGTCAGGTGCATATCACAGGTCTCTTCACCATTTCAGCCTAGAAAGCTCTTTGTGTTTAAGAGTTTAAAAGCTGATTTCTTTACAGGTTAACTTTCTCAGGCATATTTACTAAAGGAGAAGACTACTGCACTTCCAAACAGCTAGCTTGTTTCATGTTTCCTGAATGACCCAAAATGATTTTTAAATTGTTAGCATGTATTTGTATTCTGGTCCAGATGATAACCATAGTTTTGTCTTTCATTGAAGAACGTATACATTCTGTTCTGTTACAATGTATTTTTTGAATTTTTTAAAAAAATCAATAAATACTCATATGATGTTTCATTTGTAAATGTAAACAATGTTATTTGCTTATTTGAATGGTTTTCTTGAACTGCTTTAGCTGCAGGGGACACGTCTTTAGAACGCATTTATTTAACATAAATTCTTCTAAGGGGTTTGTGTATGATCTCAGCCATATCCTATTGTAAGCCCTTAATATCAAGTTATTGGGACCAATGTATAGTTAAGTAGTAAAAAATTGCATTTTTATTCTTTATGGTTTATTATTCAAAAGATATTTGTAATTGATAAGCAGCAGCTCAGTGTCACTGAAGAGCAGGTGTTTAGCTTGGATACTTTCAAAGCTCGGGCTTCAAATTACCAGTGATAATTAAACATGAATTCTTCAAGCAAGCCTTTACAAACTCTGAATAAAGCATTTGAGCGCTTGCTTCGTATTTATGAATATCTACCCCATTAATTGTTTTGCAGACTTTGCCTGGAAATGGTTTAAAGGAAAATTCAGCTTTGGTAAAACTGTTATTTTTAAGTGACTACGTGGTATTTTGGCCATTGTTTTGTAACCAGACTAGGAAAGTTACAGCTTTTTCTGCTGACCATTTAAGTTCAGTAAAATATTCAGAGAATTTATTTAAATGGAAACATTTAGAGAAGCTGTTTATACATGTGTAACTTGAGCCTTCAGTTTTTACTGAAGCAAAACACAAGTTACAGGTAGTCCAGTAGGAAATTCCACTGTGAATTTCCATGAAGCAAAGATCATAAAAAAATGTAAAAAGCCATGACTGAGTGCCCACAGTCAGTCTCAATGCGTGGCTGTAGGCATATTTGGCTTGCTACATTGGCAGGGCTTGGAGGTCTTAACTTTTCCTCCGTGGTGGCTCCATAACAAAACCTCTCACAGGATATAGTTTCTATGTGATGTTCTCCTTCGATTGCAATGGTTACATGATTTTCTTTTCCCCTCCACATTTACTGGTTAACTGTTCCATTTTATACATGGATATACTTAAATGTTTTATTGTGTGGCATTCCTAAATGTTTCTCCTTTCCCCTGTGGCACGCGTTTCTGAATGATTGCACACACAGGAGAGGTCCTGCTGGATGCTCTAGAGTCAGGTTTACTTGTGGCTCATACATTCCAGTGCATGGGTTTGAATTGTTGGCAGGACTAGACTGAAATTAAATTTCTACACTTGTATGAGGGTTGACACTGAACTCAAACCTTTCCCTAACAGTGGCCTTAAACAAAACAAAACACTTTGTGGAGGTTGGATTTGGAAATCAGTGTAGGAGTGCTTGGATCTCACTACTGAGGTATGCGTGTGAGGAGAATTTCAGGGAAATTCAACCCTCAGTTGGATTTCAAGGAAAAAGCTTTGGTCTGATCTCTGCATGATTGATGATTAATCTGAGCAGGTCAGATTTTAAAAAGCACCTAAATACCATTTTCAAAATTGACACAGGCCCTATGGATGTTGATAGGAAGTCATTTAAAGCTGTAAAATCATTTGAAAGGGTAGAAGCTGCTTGGGACTTTTATAAACACCTGTGCAGATTAGGTACCTAACCTCCAGTTCACTTGTAAGTTGGGCCATCCTACATACTGTTTTTCAAACTTGGTCTATTTATTGTTTTTTTGGAGGGAAGGGGTTTATGCACTGAATCTATTACAATGAACATAGTTGTAGTTATAGTGTTAGTTGCCAGAGAGAGTGTATTTTCAAAGCTCCCTGCAGATGAATGAATCAAAAGGTATGTTTAAGCAAATCTCCAGATAAAGTCAATGAGAGAAAGTGCAGCAAGTGCTAAAAACAAGAATGTAAATCCAGATAATACTGTTCAGTCCTTGAATGTGTTGGCTGTGGACACAATTTGTGGCCACTGCCAGCTTGGGACTGGAATCCTGGAAAATGGACTGATGCTGGAGAACAGAAAAGTCTCCTCACTTGTTCAAATTAGAAAACCCAAATAATAATTAAAGGAAGCTTTTGAAATTACAGCATCAGGCTTTTTGGCATCATTAATGTAAAACAGATTTGAAAACTACGTCAGCAAAATGTTTTTAGATAAATGGTTCTTTGAAGATACTATCTCCAAAAATCAGGGAAAATTAGGATATTAAAAAGTAAAGATGTTTGCAGGATTGTGTTAGAGAATGCTTTTGAAATAAGACTGTTAAAGAAAATATTTCTTAGCCCACATTTGGAGTCAAGATCCCCTATAATTCTGTGTATGTAACTGTGCATCTAGCTCCTTCCTTCCCCACACCCCCAGAGTCGTTGGAGATGTCTTTCCCAGCAGGATTGACCAGCTGCAAATATTAGTGAAATGATTTGAAAATAGCAGTGTACAGTCAGGCCCAGAGGGAACTGATCAGCTGATTTGCTTTAGTGTTGACACTCCAAAGGGTAGTGGGAATTAATTAATTTATATTTTAAAAGATAATGATTAATATGATGACTACTCTTTAACCCCCTTCAAGTAGCTTGAGGGTGACTGTGCTGCCATATATTATCAATACTTGCTTCTGTAAAACAAGCAGTGGAATTGGACTTTTGTTTCCTGTCCTGGTGCCTGAAGTCTTAGTCAGGTGTACTAGCATTGTTCCTGCTCATTGGTCAGATCAGCTTTTGTAAAATATGTGGAATGATGCTGTGCTCTGTCTTCACCAAAAGTATTGAAACCTGGCCTTTGGCAGAAGGGTATTATCTCCTGTGTGCTTGTACTGTGCCATGCTCAATGGCCAGTACAATAATCTCAACAGCAATGTTTGTCTCTTACCCACAGGGAGTATAAACACCTTTAGAAATGGTTGACAAAGCCTCCATTATCTCAGTTTCTGTGTCTTCTGAAAACTGTGGGGTTTTTTTCTAATGGGAAGTTTGCACTTTCACCAATTACCAAACTATTGCTTGATGTTCTGATTACTGTAGGCTTTTGTTGTGGATTAACTCTGGTGTGCAGCTTAAGCCCCACACAGCTGCTCACTCTCCCCCCTGGTGGGATGAGGGAAAGAATCAGAAGGGCATGAGTGATAAAACTCAGGAGTTGAGATGAAGACAAAAGCTGTGTGTGCAAGCAAAGCAAAAAACAAGGAATTCATTCACCACTTCCTGTGGGCAGGCAGATGTTCAGCCATCTCCTGAAAGCAGGGCTCCATCATGTGTGACGGTGACTTGGGAACGCAGATGCCATAATGCTGAATGTCCCCCCTCATCCTCTCCCCAGTTTTTATCACTGAGCAGGATGTCATAGGAGTGGGATATCCCTTTGGTCAGTTGGGGTGAGCTGTCCTGGCCTTATCCCCTCCCAGCTCCTTGTGCACCCCCAGACTGCTCACTGATGGGGTGGGGTGAGGAGCAGAAAAGGCCTTGATGCTGTGCAAACCCTGGTCAGCAACAGCTAAAATACCAGTATGTTATCCCCAGTGTTTTGGTCACAAATCCAAAACTTAGCACCATACATGCTTTTATGAAGCAAATTAGCTCCATCCCAGACAAAACCAGTGTAATCTCCACCCTTTATTCCATACTATTGACATTGTGCTCAGGTCCCATGTTATCCGACAGATTGTCCCTCATTAGCCACCTCCTCTTTCCCATCCTGGGATATATACACAGATATCATTCCCTTAGTTTATGGATTACGCCTTTAAAAGGCCACAAAATTTCCATTGATCCCATTTAGTCCATGTGTATTCAATCTGTTATGCTTATCACTCAGGACAGGAGAGGTGGTGTGATGTGTGGAGTTACTGGGCACCAAAGACAGCTCAGGCTGGGTCGCTGCTGGACTGTCACATCTTGTGAGGCTTGTCCTCCGTTGGTTCAGATGGCTCTTGCTGTGCTAGTTTCCATAGCATGCAACTCACATCCTGCCTTACAACAGTTTAAAGGTATTCCTGTGGCAGTCTCCACCTCTGGTTCCTTCAGGCCAGGTTATAGGGTTTAACAATAGAACATAACAATAGCATTTGCAGCGAACTCCTCCCTTTGCTCCTGGCCTGGCTAGCAACCAAGGGTTCCTGCTGTAGTAATTCCAATAACATGCCAGATCTTGGGTTACAGCAATTCAAAGGTATTTCCACTACAGTGTTCAGCCCTCATCCCTTTGGACCAGACCATAGGGTTTAACATTGCAATGAATTCCTCCCCTTGTCCCTCCTCCAGCTTGGGATTACACACAGGCCCACGGTCCATGTGGGGCAGTGTGGACTTGTCTACAGACCACCATCCTTTAGGGATGTAGCTGCTCCAGGACGACAATATCCATAGGCCACTCTCCCTTCAGGGGAGTACCTGCTCTAGTATAGACTTCTCCATGGCCATGTATGGTTTTGGTTGTACCATCATGAATTTAGCCACAGCCACAGTCCTGTGAACTTGAGTTCTGGCCTGTCCAGCTCAGGAATGGCAGCAGTGCCCTGGCCATCTGCCACCCCATTCCTGTCATCCGTATGTTACCAGGCAGAGCAGAATAGGATGATAAGGAGAACAGGAAACAGCAGAAGCAAAAAGCAGTCACTTATGAGCACTAGTTACTAATCTACATCCAGGCAAGCAAGCCCCATGGCAAACACAGGAGCCTGACAATTAATAGCTAAACAGATATAAATTTGTTATAGCATACTCTGATCAAATCAGTTGTTACCTCTAACCCCTTGTGCCCCACACTGGGTGCCAGAAGGGACTGTTACAGGTTTACCCTGGTGGGCAACTTGGCTCCATGCAGCTGCTCTCTTACTCCCCTCCAGTGGGATGAGGGAGAACAACCAGAAGGGTAAAAGTGCAAAAACTCGTGGGTTGAGATATAGACTGTTTAATAAGGAAAGCAAAAGCCACACATGCAAGTAAAGCAAAACAAACCATTCATCACTTCCCGTGGGCAGACAGGTGTTCAGCCATCCCCAGGAAAGCCGGGCTGCGTCACACCTAACAATGACTTGTGAAGACAAACACCATCACTCCAAAAACCACCCACCCTCCCTCCTTGTTCCCCCAGCTTTATACACTGAGTGTGATGCCATATGGTGTGGGATATCCCTTTGCTCAGTTGGGGTCAGCTGTCCCGGCTGTGTCCCTTTCCAGCTTCTTACCCATTCCCAGCCCTCTTGCTGGTGGGGTGGTGTGAGAAGCAGAAAAGCCCTTGATGCTGTGTGAGCACTGCTCAGCAATAGCTAAAGTATCGGTGTGTTATCCACACACTGTTTTGGCCACAAAGCCAAAACATAGCACTAAACAAGCTGCTATGAAGCAAAGTAGCTCCATCCCAGTCAAAACTGGTACAGCTTTTTATGCTTCGGTAACATCTTCACAGCTGTGTGCCACTGGGCAGAAGTCAGGAAATAGGAAAGCTCCTTTTATCCATGTGAACTTACAGTCATTGTGCTTGGAAGAAAACTTACACCTTTTTATCAGGTTATTTCCTACAAAACTTCCCCATTTATTCAAGACAACTACTATTTTTCGTTGTATTTAAAGGGAGAAAAGTTTTCTCCAAGAATGCCAGCAAGTCAGGCAGGATTTTATTGACAATTTTAGGGACATCTCTGATTTGCGCAACTCCAGGCTACCCGATAGTTGAAAGTCCTTACCTGGCTCTTAGAAACTTGCAGGTGTCCTGCTACTGAAAATTAACTGGACATCAAATGGCTGTGTTATGTAGGAAAGGACTTCTAGGTCTCCAAACCTTGATTTATACATGACTAACCAAAGGAAAGAAAATATGTTGGGAATGTGAAATAGAGGGAGAGATAAAACAGAACAAGATGATAGCAAGAGCTGGTCTTCAGAGAGAGCCTCATGTAAAAACCAAAGCACCTGGACTTCATTGCATTCTGGTTTTTAGGGTTTTCTTAATCACCTAACTTCTGAGGGAAGGTAGGCAGTACCACAGTTGATGGCAGTGACCCAAGGTAGATCTCCAAGAAGTGATTTTATAGTTTCCATTTATTTCAGAAATGATTCTGTGGACTACAGACCATCTCGTTCATATATCCTATCCTTCCTTAAAGGAAGTCAAAATGGTGGTAGCATTCTGCAAAAAAATAACTATAAAAATCATTCTCATATGAGTTTCCATAATGAAAGGTATGCAATAGGGAAACGTAGCATTTTTGTTCACAGAGCATGCTGCAGGAGGTAGTATTTGCTTCAGGAAGAGTGTTTCTGAATTGACTCATGAGTATGCAGAATTAGGAAAACAAATGCAAATCTAGCACAAGATCTCCAACTACCTGGCTTCTGGCCAGAATTCTGTCTAAACAGCTTTCTTCTATTCTGGCCGTTGTTGCCTCTCTCCCTCTTTCAAGCCCTTTATTCAAGCACTGCTGAAAGTTTTGCTCTTCTTGTCTCTAGAAACATCCAGGTGCCTCTTTTTTGTTTCAATTTCTGAAACGAAACAAAGTAAACAGAGAATAATTGGCTACTGGTGGTGTGGGGGTCCTCAGGTGTGGTGTGGATGTCACCTTGGTAACATTTTAACTTGTCTGCTTGGCATCTTGCAAATAATCATTTGAAATCCTCCCACATATCCCTGCATGTAACTTGGTCTGTGGAAAAAATGCGAGTTATATTTTGATAGCCAGTTTTAGAATCTAGGGGATTTATGTATGAGAAAGTTTAAAAGCTATCAGGATCTCTCAAAATACTGCAGCCAGCACTAAACACACCGGGCTGCATTCTCTGCCAAAATCTTTCTCAGTAAATCCTAATGTGACTTGATAACTTAGCTACGGACCTTGGCTTGGAATAGAGCCCAAACTTTGAAAGACTGGAAGTTTCAGTTGGCAAAAATGTGAAGGTGCAGTGGTGAATTCATAGCAGACTGGGGTTTAGTTTTAATTATAGTAAGGGAATTCAGCTCTCAAGAAAAACCCTTAAAAAGAGAAGCAACAAGAAAAGGTGAAGAAGGAGAAAAGAGACAAGTTACAGTTTATTCCCCTCTCTGTGACTGAAGCTGAGGCTTTCAGAGAAGGTTTATTTGGCTATCATCTCCTTCAATCACATTCAAAACTGAGAGCACAACGAAGCCGGGTGATTTTCGGAAGTGAAATGGTTGTTTCTTGTTTTAATTAAAGAAGGATGGTTCTTTATGCATACTGCCCTATTTCTAAGTTAGTGCACAACATCAGTGTCTGTACCAGCATCAGATTTCTTAGCCAATTCAGGCAGCTGATTTTCTCTTCACAGTTTCACAGTGATCCTGTTCTCCCTTCATTAACACAGCGTTTGGGGCTTTCACACGTGGTTTGTAAACAGAGAATCATTAATGTTTGCTTCACTCTTCACTTCAGTGACAACCTTCATCCTGAAAAAGAGTGTTCCTGAGAACATATTTCCATTCATGCTGTTGCTAGAAAGTTATTTTAAACCCAAGCACTTTGCTCTTTCCAAACTAACCAAGTTCCTCTCTCATGTCATCAGTTGTTCAGGTTGATACCCAAGCCACAGGCTCCTCCACTAATTCTGCGTACCATGCTCATCCTCTGGGTATGTTATTAGCAAAACACACCATCTCACCTCCCTCCTACTTTCTAGGCCATGTGATGAAAACAGATCTCAGGGTTGCCAGTTTTTTCATGTTTCCTTTGACTGTTAATTAAAAAATTAATTAAAACTCCTCTCTCTAGAAACACAGTACTTACCTGTTATATAGGTGTATGGCAGACAAGTGTTTTTTCTGCAAAAACCATGTCAGCTATAGTTTACATTATTTTGTAGGGCTTTGCATTGTGTTAATTTCTGAATAATTAATTTATTAATTTTTAGCATATTTTTATTATTCGTTTGAGGGGAAGTTTGTATTCAGTGTTTAAAATCACTGTAATTAAGCTACTCTCTTCTATGTTGACAAAAACTACATATCTTATTTATAGAATAGAGGAAGTGAACAGAGTAGCCAGGTAGTTTTCAATGTAAGTGGGATTTTTTTTTTTTTTTAATAGAAAGTCCCATCTCCTGCTATCAGCTTTCCTATCAGACAAACAGGTCTCTTTGCACCTCTCAATGCCAGCCATTGTAAACGTAGTTGCTCACTTTGCATGTGCTCCACAGGGACACTGTCTTTATAAATACATACCTGGGTCAAGGTTTAACAGAAGGAAGGTGAGCAATAAGCACCTTACTGCACGGATTATCCTCTGTGCTATGGTGGCAACTGATTTTCTCTTCTGTGAAACCAAACATCCCATCCAGAGGTAGGACAGAGCTGGGTCTCCCTTGCTTGACTGAGCATAATGTATGGCCGGACCTTCCAGTTCTCATGAATCACTGAAACAGGAGCTCTGAATTCAGGGGATATCTAAATAGCAGGGAAAAAAACTCGTACAAGCTTCTTCGGCTCAGACTTGCTTTGCATTTAGCAGATATTTTAGATATTCTCTTTGGAAACTGTATAAAATACTTTTTTTCAGTCTTATTTGTACTTTTCTGGTTTTTGTAGATGTCAAGTGTCTGCCTTACTGTAGTCAGGAGTGTGAAATACTGCTGCAGTAACCTGTGACAATGCCTTTAGTCTGCTTGTTGTTGCCTATTTATGGTGCAGTAATGGTTTATTTTGTAGTCTAAACCCTAGGACTGTATTTTAATGAAGATTTAAGGCTATGGTACAGCTGCTATTCAAACTGTGTGAGAGAGGCATGTTGGAATAGCTCAAGATTTACTGCTGAACTGTCAGTCTTTAAGCTACCAAGTGTCTTTACCCTTTGGTGCAGTAGCTATGGTGGAAACTGGACCCACTGCTGTGAAGCAGACACAGCGATTAATGAACCTGAGGCGCGCTAATCAAACATATGTTTTCTTGGCACAATGATTGTGTTATATATCCCATCCAAATGTACAGGCCTTTATCTTTCCTTAATGATCTAGCAAGGGGGCTTTTTAAAATGTGGGTGTTTTTCATGTGCTCCTTAGATTTGTTCCACAGGGGGTGGCAGTTAAAAACATCTGACGGGCATGCAGTTAGCCAGCGCCCTGCTGAGATTAGTAAAATACTATATTTAGTAATCGCACTACATCAAGGAACTCCAGCATTGCAGGAAACAGTTTGATTCAATGCCTTTTTTCTGATTTTTAATTTTATTTTTTTTTTATTGTATGTCTTATTATTTCATCTGGGATAGTTTTTTTCAACTCGGACTTGGGTTTTGTGTCTATTTTTCAACTTTTTGTAAAAGTTTTGTTTGTATAATGGGATTTTTTCCCCAAATTTTTTTTTGTTTTTACTGTTTTCTTTTTCTACTCTCACAAAAAAAAAAAAAAAAAAAAAAAGGAATTGTAAAACAAGTAGTAAGAATGAAAAGTGGTATTTGGAATCTCTCTCATACTGCTCTGTGTCTGAAAAAATGGATCTATTATTTGTTAGGAAAGCTCTATGGATAATACAAGGATTCATGCTTTCACGTACTAGAATACTATAAGGTGAAAGCTCCTAAAATTGGCTTTAAGAAAATGGTTGAAATGAGCAAGTATGTTAAATTTATTTTTGTGCCAGAAATATTTCTTCACCAGTAAATAAGCATGAAACAGACTTGGAGCCCAAACAGGTTTGTTTCATTTTTTCTTGAATAGTTGGCATGACTAGCTGTAGATGAGCAACATAAAGTGGGAGATAAAAGACCCATGTGGAAAAGACAGCTTTTCACCAGGATGCTAAAGGAAGTAAACTGTTTCATGAGACTCTTGTTCAAGTCAAAATTACTATTTTAATATCTGATTTCTGAGGCCATTCTGGTTTTCTTGCTGTTGTAAATCCAAAGCAGCCTATGTAAAATCTTGGAAGCTGTTCTGTAAACTCAGGACTAAATTGGGTGCTCTCCCTTTAAGGGGCAGATTTAAAGGAATACCATCCTTTGTTCTAACAAAATAGTCCAGGCTTGTCAATCCAGAAGATTTGTGCATTGCTGAACATAATGGCATTTTATTACCTAGTTTATTTCTGTCTAGCATTCTAAGACTCCTGCTGATGCTTTTACTCAGAATAGTTTTCAGTTTGGAAACTTGAACTCCAGTGTCACAGATTACTTCTTTCTTTCGGTAATTTGTATTATTTTTTTTAAATTATTAAATGTCCAAGAAACTGTTTTTCCTGACAGAAGTTGCATTTCAAACTGTGAACATCTAAGTAGCAGTGTATGAAAAGAGTAGCCTTTATTTTTGCTCCCCTCAGACTCTTATTGGTGCAGTTAGCTCATTTCTAACAGTAGTTTGGTATATTATAGTCAAGCTTAATGATTAAGTAGTAGTACAACAGGTCTCTCACCCTCCTCAGCTGTGACTCAGTAAACCACAAGCCCTTGTCCCTGCAAGAGGACAGACATTCAAATTCAGACACACATGCTGAAGGCCAGCAGACTATACTGTTCTTGACATTGTATTTAGAGAATAATTTCTGCAGTTTAGCTATGGCCATTATCTGAAATCCATATTGATCCAATTTTTTAAAGCAGCTTATTGCAAGATAAATCCTGAAATATTTTTTACTGTTTCTATCAGAACACTTGCAGGTAGGGAGGGTTACTATAGTCAAGGTAGATTGAAGAGACATCTTTATATAAATATGACAGAAATGGGAAATTTCCTGCTTTTGAAGCAGCATTATGACAGAAGTACCCTAAAATGTAATTTCCTATACAGTTTTATGCTGTGTAGTTTACTTTTTCCTGTATAAAATAACATATAAAGTTAAGAATTCTGGCTATGCCATTCCACATTCAGTTGTTAACATTGTAAAGATTCATCTTATATCTTCCTTTATGTGTAGCTATAAATGCCCACCAAAATATTTGCATCTCTTCAGTAATTTAAAATATTGAAGACAAGGGCCAAATTTCAACATAAGTTGTCAAGTGGTTTCAGACCTTCGCATACATTTCTATATACACACTCCAGTGAATGGTACCCATCCATACATACTCATACTATGCTGCTGTTTCCTGACTGAAGCAATCTGTAAAAGAATATACACTTGCATGTCGTGTGAACAAGGAACACGAAAGCATACATGTGTGAGTAAATCTGTGGCATTGTGAAAAAATATACTTCTAGAATTTGTTTCTTTATTTTGATGTCCGGGATGCCCTTTGTGTTTTACGCACTGAGGTTTTGTGCCCTGCCCGCACAGCACCGTGGAGTGCTGTGTTTGGGATTCTTGAGCTGGCTCTACATGATTTATCTCAGGTGTATGTAGTTACCCAGGAGAAAAGCTGGCAGTGCTGTGTGCTTTTCCCAATAAATGAGCAGGCTCATTTAGAGTTATTGCCAGGATCTTGTGGTGACACCGTTTTGTGCTGTGTAGACAAACCTTGCAGGAGAATTATGTGTAAATCACTCATAATAGTCTGAGGCTGGAGTCTTGCATTTTGCTCAGAAACTTGCACAACTCTTACTAGAGACATCTATATGCTGGTCACTGTTTTCTAACCAGATCCTAATTCTTTTCCATCAAATCTCTGCTTATATGTTATCTAAGTAAAATGTTCTGAATTTTAATGAGTGAAAATTCATTGCCGTTTAATCCTTAAATGCACTGAGCTAATCTGTGAGTGTCCCTTAATTATAAAAAGTGAAGCTGGGAAATTAGGTCCTGGACATAGAGAGTAATTATTTTCATAACTCTTTTGTTTTTTTACCTCCATAACATATGGAAAGAGAAAATGACCAGTTGTGGCTAAGCCAGAGGCCTTAATGATGGGTTGTAGTCCCAGCACTGCCAGTCAGTTCAGCCAGCGCCAAGTGAATTTGGATGAGTCATTTAAAGTCTGTTCACAAAGTGTCCTTACCTGCCTAACAGAGGTATGATGAGATGGGCTGTAGTTAAATACTCCCAACTCTTTAAGGCACAGAGGAACTTAGAAAAGTATTATTTTTGTCGTCATGAATCTTAATAATGACTACATAATCACCATCAGAGCACTTGGCCAGCCTTCAGTCATCACTCCTTGATCACAGATACTGGTTCAGGTATTTGCTGTGCTCTTATGTTCCCCTGCCTTAAAGGATATTATATTCTTAAAAGAGTTTTATAGACATTCAGATTCTTCCCACACTCAGTAATAGATAGCATGGACATATAAACTGACATATTTGCAACATGCTGCTGGCCAAAACCCAAGAAGCATCTGCTGCTATTTGGGCTATTTGATAATTATTTAACTACTATTGTTTCTTTCTGAGTGCCTATTTTGGACATTCTGCTCAAATAGGTGAATTAAAAAGCCCCAAGTTTTGGTTCATAGATCAAACTTGAAGGGGAAAGGAATAACATAGTTTGAGAATGTAGCAACTGGACTGATAAATAACAAAACAGGATTACTGGGAAATTGCACATACACATGCCAAATGTAGAAGCCTGAATGTTTCTTCTGACTGCACAAATCTGTAGACTAGGGAGATTTGATGAAAGGACAAAGTTTTATTTGTTCCTATTCAAAGTCCAGTATTTTATCTTTCATATCACTGTTCATATCATTAATATAGAAAGTGTTTATTTTGGTTCAAGTGAAGAGCTTCAGCCGAGCAAGAGATAATTAGAGAACTGTTGTCTGAGAAATTACAAAATAATGGCCTTGATACATTGAGAAGAGGCCAAAAGTGCATAATGAAATCCCCTTGGGAAAGTTAAGCCTAGGAAGATACCAAAAATTCTGAATTTACTGCAATTTCAATGTGGGACTCTAAAGGGGATGTGAGTCAAACCTGCTATTGCAGACAGTAGTGTCATGAAATACAAATAGTTTTTCCTCTTGATATCTCCTGTTTTTTCAGTTGTTAGTCATTCTTTATTCCAGTGGACACTAGTGAATTGTATACTCATATTATTCTGACTAAAAATAAGTCTACAAATATGCTGTACAGTTCAGAAAGTGCCATTTACCTGTTTCTACATATGTGCTTTTCTCAGTCACCAGATTTTGCCCCTTTTGTGATGTCATATTTGCAGTACAGAGTCATCCTCTTGATCTTTTCTGCCCCGTTTCTCACATCACATTCCCACAACATGTACTCAGCAGAATATCTACTTTGCAACTAGTTTTGGAAGCTTGATAAGCCTTTGTCATAACAGTAGTCCCTGACATTTAAAGGACTTCAGTTTATATTTGCCAGCCAAATTTCATACCTTCATACCTCTTTCAATTAATCAAAGTTAAACCATTGTATATGTGAAGGGGCCTCTTGTGGTTTCTAAGTAAGTAGTATGGCTTTTCTGGCAGAGAGCCACAAGCAATTTAGTAGGCACATACTGTGGGGGTTGAGAGGAAGAGAGACAGGAATAATCCAGAAAGCTTTAAGAGGGGCTGAATGAAATCAGTATTTCTATACACAGTACGAGACTTTTGTATTCTGTATCTTACTTTTGGCCACGGCAAAACGGTTTTGGTGTGTTGTCAGTAAAATAATTCTGAAACATAGGACCAGCTTGGTTTTCCTCTCACTCAGCCAGTTTTGCACTGGTTTTTACTTCAGTTGAAATATTCCCAATTTGCACCTGTGGCAGAGAAGAGTTAGGCACAGGGGATTTAATATATGGTTTACAATTGTCATATTGTCACTAAACCATTTCCACAGGAGTAAACCTAATATGGTTCCCAGTTGTCTTCAGAAATAGTAAGATTTATTTTGTAGCCTAAAAGTCAGGATGAGGCTTTACCATGTACCTTTTGCCTGAGAACTATACAGCTGTAAATAGATACTAACATAAAAGGTCTGTCTCCAGCAGAGCTGATCTCTCTTTCCAATTCTGACAGGGGTCACATAGTCAATGTAAATTACCACCATAAACTAAATTCCACCTCTCCGGTAGAACAAAGTGCTTGATCTGCCTGTCTAGAAGTCAGGAGCTATGCAGTCATCATGTTAAAATCCATCCTTTCTTTAAGGGATTTAAAAACCATCTGAAGGGAACCTGAATACAAAGAGAATAATTCAAGTAGAAGCACTATCTTCCTCTGTATTTCATGCAAGTTCAGGTTCAACGTGCACATCTTGGCGCCCGTAGGGAATGAGTTACTCTTAGAAAAGGACAGTTTAGACATCTCAAGAAGAATGTGAATTCTCCATTTTATCTGTAATTTTGATTTAATTGAAATATGTACCATAATAGTAATGTCAAAAGAGTTAGTGGATTTTACTAGAAATGAAATTACAATCGAAAAAATTGAACTATTATTGGCAAGTTTTTGGAGGTTGTAATGATTTACTTGGGTATTTTATAACTAAACTACAATATGCTGTTAAAAATGACACATAGGTTGGAAACTTTAACTTGAAACTAGATTCTTATATAGATACAACATCTTGAATTCAGTCTGAAAGATGTCAGAATCTGAAGAACTCAGCACTACAAAAGTTATGCAACAGGCATATCATGGAAAATTTGGCCCCAGTTCAGCATGTGACTATCTAGACTATTTTACACACGCTTTTTTTAGTATTTAAGATGAATTCAATGTAAATGTCTGGAATTCTTCTTACAAGCTTGTTGAAAAGGGACAGTATTTTAGCATGACTCCCTTGTGCAAACCTGGTGTTTAGCAGATTACGTATGTTATTCTGTTATAGGTACACTACAGTGATAGACAAAATGGCAAAGAGTGTATGACCTGTTTGACACTGTCTCCTGTGCAGATGACTTTCCAAGGTATCGGAAGCTCCATTGAAGCCAGCCATGACCAGGTATAATACCTTCACCCCACACTCTTGTAATTTTATTAATATCTGGTAAGCCCAGAATGTCAGCATTAGTAATTTTAAATTTTGACACATCTTATGCTTTTTATGTGGCATGTTCTTGTCACAGGGATTTGCCTCTCTTGCCCTACTAAAATCCTGATTAGATCTAAAGAGTGACATGAAAAGGAGACAAAACTATATTGCCTTTTACATATTTTTAAGACATATTAGGAAAGCCTGAAGAGCTTGCTTTGATTTTAAAGTCAGATGTAAGGTTTCTGCAAAGATTTGATTTGCTTTTACGTGTGTATCAGGTCTTGTCTATCCTATTTTTGTTAGAAGATTATCAGCAGTTGGAAAAGCAGAGAGATGAAGCCATCATCTCTAGCCATCGTCTGTCACAAGAAACTGGCATTTGAGAGGGGAAAGGCATTTTTAATCAGACTTTGTAAAACTCCCATTTTGTTTGGCTGTAGCTAAAACATTTAATTCAAGCTTCTGGCAAAAAGCCAGAAGAAAAGAAAAGGCTCAATGTTAATCATTCATCACCCTGCTGCTTCAGACGGGAACTGAGGGGGACTCCCATTCTTGTTGTCTTGTCCTCCAACACTTGTTTGTATAAAAGCAAGACAAGACTTTGATACTCTGAAAGTTTTAAAAGCAAAAAGGAAACAAGTAGAAGAAAACATTAAACCAAACATTGCACCTTTCATATCTTCAGTAGGTTAGAAAAAATTACCGTGTTTACTTGCCTTTGCAGGTCATCTTTAAATGGTACTGTGTTCACATTTGCTGTACATTTTATCAGACTCTGTGCAAGATTCTCTAAGAAAAGAAAGGAAAGTCACCTTAAGAATTAGCAGAATTAGTTACTTTTGGGAAAAAGTTTCAGACACTCTTAGCCATGTTTTTGTTTAGTGGGTTTTTTGTTGAAAGTTCCTAAGTTAGTTGTTAACATAAACTAAGTCCATTAGTTATTTGCATGGTAACATGAGGATACTTCCTGCCCTTAAGTGTTTGGTGTTTTACAGTAATGGAGAGCTGTGGTAAGTCAGACCATACTTTGACATTCAATTCTCATTTCATCCAGCAACTTGTTTATGCTGCTCTAAAGCTGCTCCATTTTTCTTTCAGTAAAGATAGGCTTTTAAAATATAGTTATAACACAACTACGATATTTAGACATTTCAATGAATTTAAGGTGGTCCCTGTCAATTTGGTGACAACTACATTCTGGGCTACCAGCCAGCTTGGCCTTTGTCTTAGCATTTATTTAGGCTAGAGTATGATATGTAAACAGAAAAAAGACTCTGTAAGCAAAAAGCACATTTAAGCCATCTGAATAATTATATATTTAAGACGTCTAAATGAAAAAGTTGTATTGAGCCTGCAAAGTCAAGCACCTAGAAATTAGGAAATTCCAGGTTATGTGCAGCATTAGTTTGATCCCAAATGTACCCATTCAGTGCTCCAAACAGGATATTCTTCTGAGAAGAAAAAAAATTTGTATAAAATCACATAAAGATTTTATCACAGCACCTTCACAAATAGGTAGAATTAAATTTACTTGGGCCATTATGTAGCTAGAATTTCCTCATCTTGTTTCAATTTGATGTTTAAAAAATGTTCATAATTGGTTTTAGTTACGTAATTTTCCACGGGGCTCTTAAAATGGAAAGAAAAATGTTTTGTTATTGCATGAGGTTGTTGTGTTACTGAACCCACATCACTTGTGCAAAGATTTCATCTGAGCTGAGAGAAAAAGAAAATAATCATCTGAAAGCCAAATGCCAACTAGTGGCTCACAAAATAGATCCACTCACTGGACAGGATGTACAAATTTCTGCTCATGCCTTTCCTAACTGTCAAAGGAATTTCATTTTCTGGGGAAGAGGGATGCTATTGACTGGTTGTGTTTGATAAGGGGGTAGCAGGACTGAGTTAAAGCATCATTTTTCATCACCTGAATAAACAGAGAAAAATGAATCATTAGCAAACCAAGTGCTTGTCAGGCATTGGAATTAATAAATTAATGACAAAATTAGAGCTATTAATGGACTAATTAAAAGAAAATTCCCCTCTTCTCTATTGTTCCTGTGTGGCTGGTATGTTTTTCCTTGTTTCTTACAATTGTACTCACAGTAGGTTGATTTGATACAGTTATTATTGTTTTAAAAATCGGAGACAGAATGCCGCACCTTTGTCAAACTGAATTCCATTTTAAAGTGTCAAATCAAATAAGTGCAAGATAACTGTATGCTATAAAACTTGAATTTTAGAAATTCTTCTTTAACTTTTGTAATCTGTTACTTGTAAATGATCTCTGTAGTATTGTATGGCTGTTAGGATGGGCTGGTTACCTGGCAGCCTGTGATTTCAGTGGAGGGATAGTGATCTGTGCCTCAGCAGTGAGGCCTGGCATTGTTTGACTTCAGGAACTGTCCGCTTCTGTGCTTATGAAGATAGTTTGTCTCACATTTTTTCTAAAATATTGATTCTATAATTTCTAGAGGGTTTATTATGGAACACTTTAGGAATGAGACTCTGGAATATTTTGGGGGAAAAGGGGTGAAACGTATTGTGTGAGAGTATCTAATAAAAAAGCTACATACCAGATTTGTTGCTATATTGTGGCAGGAGAACCACAGTGCTGTGGTACATAGCAGGTGATCATGTACCTTGATAAAAAAAGATAGAAATGAAAAGGGAAACAAAAAACAGTGTTGCCAATGGCATCTCCAGCACTATAGAATACCTTTTAGATCAGACTTGTCTTTTGTAACATGTCTCCCTACTCATATCCAGTGGGAGATTTGTTACCCAGTAGATACCAAAGTGGTTACAATCCTACATAAGTACATTATCTGGGTTTTTCAAATATGTCAAGGCTTGACACTGCAGTTTTTCAAGTCTCTTGCTCTTTTCCTGGACTCTGTAGGGAGTTTTCATTCTTTAGATTGGTTTAGCTTGTGATTTTAATGAGTTCAAATATTTTCCCCACATACTTCATCTGAGCAATTTCAGATTAATGTAAACATATCACACTGGTACACTAATTAGTGTGTATTTCAAATGTCTGATTGACAAGGCATATCTCATTTGGTCATGAAGCAGCATTGTGGAAGCAATTGCTGATCTTTTTTTTTTTTTTTGACAAAAAGAAAAAATGGGAAATATTCCTAAAAAACCTCTGCAGTCTGTCTTCCCACATATTTTGTTGGGTTTTGCATTCAGGTATGCCAACCTCTTTTATAAAAATTTAATGGGGTTCATAATTTTTTTTCCTGAATGCTTTCTTTCTATTTTTCCTGTTTCCTGTTACCTGACTATAACTATAAATTTCTCTTTCCTTAACGGCAACTATTCTTTGGAGGGTTTTTTCAGTAAAATTTAGTTACAAGTAGCTTTTAGTTAAAATGGTTACCACTTTCCATTGATTTTCTCAATCAAACCTGAGTTTTTCCTTAATGGTAGTGTAGCCTGGTATTTTTTGTCTTGATGTGGGACTGGAGATGACCTGTTCTCAGGGCTTATGATGGAATTCAGGCATGTGGTATAAAGCTGGGGAATGAATTGAAAGTGGATGATTTAAAGTAACAGAAAGGAAGTCCAGGTAATTTTTATTTGTGTCATTGAGCAAATTCAAGATATGAAAAGTCAGAGGCAGAAAAGGGAAAAATTCATAGCTAGGAGGCTATATAAGCAGAAATAGTTGGAATGAAACAAAAAACTAAGAAAGTGTAGGGAAATGGGGCAGTGAATGTCTAAAGGCCACAGAAGTGGGATAAAGAGAGAAAGTTAGAGCTAAGCAGAAGGGGTGATCAAAAACCCCTCCAAAAAAAGGCATCTTCTTCACCGCTACATCTCAAAGTACTGAAACCTGAATTTCTTGTTACTGATACAAATAAATATCTTCCAGTTTTAGTGAACTGTGACACATGAAGAGTTCTTTGAATTCTTGAGTGCAGGCACACTAAGAACTATAAGTTAGAAGATGTAATGCAAGCAATTGAAGGAAATAGATTTATGTTTCCCCAGAGGACTCTAGTCAATACCGTAAAGTTGTTAGAGATGTACTTCACTCAACAAATATCACTGGATTCACTGCAATGAATAGGTTAAATTTGATGGCCTATGTCAAACAAGACAGCCTGTGACACAGTTTCAATCTAAGTGATATACTTCTGCTATGCCTTGTAGAAGACAATGTCAAACTCAGCTTCCATGTTTACAGGTATATTTTAGCAACTTGCAATGCTACCATCTTTAGTGGCTTTATAATTGTTGTCTTTCTGAATGTTAAAGCTAATGTATCTGCTTTGGGGTATCACACTCCTGTGGTTGTCATAGCTGTGAAAGAAAATACTCTTGGGTGCATTTTTAAGGCTTGCTGAACAGCAGGCAAATTGAAAGTATGAACATTCATTTTTAAATAAAATTATTTAAAGTCAGTGCTGGTGATGAAAAAGAACAGCTTGGGCCCATTTTGAGATTTTGAATGCTTGCCATGGAATACTCTGCCTGTACAAGTGAATTTTAAACTCCAAGCAACTTAATGTTCATTGAGGAGTGACCAGTTCTCTACTTGAATTTCAGGAGACAGATCAAAGAGAAGTGCATTTTTCTAAAGTCTCATTGCTTTAATACTTTTTGATGATTTTGGAGGTTTTAACCATATGCATGTTTTTTGGAGCTGGCAATACTGTCCATTTGTTTATTACTGACTTCAGCTGTTTACTTCACCTAATACTCCCAATGAGATATGCTGTTAAAGTGGTATCAATGAACCTTTCATGCCAATATTTTTATTCCTTCTTAATGTTATCTATTATATTTGTATTGTATATTAGACTGTATTTTTAAAACTCCTCAGCACTTTGCAACGCACAGAATAGAATACTTTTATTTTGCAGGACAGATAATGATTGTTTAATGTTATATAAAATCTACCACTAATAACACTTTTATTTTCAAGTATAAAAATGGCTGGAAAGGGAATGAGCAGGGACAGAAATTGTAGAAGTGGAAAAACTACTGATAAGATAGACTTGATCAGAGAGCCCAGCAGGGAGGGGGTGTACTGAAAGGGAGATGCCCCATTTAGCAGTTTCAGAAATCACTGATGGAAAGCTTGGCAGACAGCAGTGGAGAGCAAACTGAAATGTGGTCTGTAGCAAAGCATCGTTGCTGGTCTGCAAACAGGCATTGCTGGGCAGGGTTAACAGACAGTGGGGATGCCCAGATGTGTGCAGCTCCTGATGGCACTTGAACACAGGAAGGGCTGGAGTAGTTCTCAAGGGAAAAAAGACCTTGGAGATGTGTGACAGGCTCAAGGGAAGGTGCTCGGAGCATTGAGAAGAATTTTACATTGTAACAGCAAATGCATAGCACATATGAAGGTTCACATCTCTGTTATGGTCTGAGAATCGTTTGTAGAGCATGCTCAGGAGGCAGTGTCTGGGGAATTTACAAAAGCCATAATAACTAAAGGTGTAGTCACTGAGTATGTGAAGGCTAAGAATTTGTCCAGTGCTGTAACCAGAAAAGATAAATGGGGTTGTGTTTTTTGTTAAAATACCTTTCCGGGTCAGGAAACCAGATGAATTAAAATTATTTTTTTTCTAAGGAGAAATTAATATTTTCTAGATATTCAGATTTACTTCACAGTGGGTTTTTATGTCCCAGACATGGTCAAAAAAAATGAAAAAATATTAAGGTTTTCTTTAAAAAATACATCCTTTTCTGTCTTTTTTTTTTCCTTAGGTGATATGATTCACTTCTCAGCACATTTCTACTTTACTTATTGTAAATGCAGTTATCATTTCTTCAGAGTGACTTCCTTGATAAAATGATAAAACTTTAGTTTTAATAACTAAAAATTTTCTAGCAGTTTTCCCAAAGTTTGGCAATTCTATTCCAGACCCTTCAGCATCAGGACTCCTACCTGATCTTATGAAAACATCTCACACAACTAAGTCTCCTTCTCCTGCAAGGGTGTTCTCACTGGCTGCTGCCTTTTCTTGAAAACTCTGTACCCTTCAGGGGTGGGTAAAGCTGAGTGCCCAGTGCTCCAAAAGATCCAGTTCATGTAGGACAGAAATATAAACTACTTTTAATATACAGCACCATGCTTCAGTCTTCTGTTCTGTCTCTTAGGTTGATGCTGCAGTAAGGAGTCATCCCATCAGGTTTTAGTTAGGCTCATTGGATTGTTGTCTGCTATTCAGTATTTTTCCTCATCTGCTGTGCTCCCCACGACTGTGTGTGGAAGTGTTGGTACATTTTCTCCAAATTCTTCATCTTCTGTTTTGCATTATGTCAATCTGGATGTACGTGACAGAACATTTGCTTTTCCCTGGCAGCTGCTAAAGTTTTCCTTGATGAGCCCAAGATCAAATGTATTTGTTCAGGAAGTGTAATCTTTAATTTTCAAAAAGTGAGTTACTAATTAACTGCTGAATGGGAAAAAAATGCTAACCAAGGCATGGCTATCTCCTTGCCAGACTCTTTCAATCCTCTAATTCAGGGCTTCCTGAGTAGCTTCCCAATGTGACTGCTTCTTGATGAAGATGCATAATAGGATTTTTCAGTGCTCTGAAATGCGTGTTTGTTTACACAGCAACGTCAGCAGGGTATGAAATGCTACTGTTGCAGTCTCTGCCTATCTTACATGCTTGGCATGTAACTTGTAACTAGTGACAAACAAACACCATGGATGTTTTTGGGACTGTCTTCCTCTGTTGGAAAAAGAGAAAAGAAGTGAAATATCCTTATGACTGCTACTGGTGAGGTTTCAAAAGAATGGTGAGGTTCACAAGAATGGTGAGGTTCACAGGATCACAGAATGGGTGAGGTGGGAAGGGACCTCTGGAAGTCACCTCCTCCAAGGCCCCTGCTCGAGCAAGGCCATCTAAAACAGGCTGCCCTGTGTCGAGGCAGCTTTTGACTATCTTCAAGATGAGGCACTCTACCTTGATTGTTCTTTCCCATTTACTTAATCTCCAGTCCTGGCTGCTTCCTAAACTGCTGAGCTAGGTGTAAACTCAAGCTTTTAGCCAGCTCAGTGAGTTGAAATGATCCACTGGGTTGCAGATGAACACCAGTGCTGATGCAAGGGAGACATCAGGACTGCCCACCCAAGAGGAGAGGAGAGGGAGCCACCCCTTTCCACAGCAGCAAGCTATTGGGTCAGCTTACCCACCTTGTAAAATGTCATTTAAAGGGGATAAGGCAAAAAATTAACTGTACAGAGAAGTTAATTTCTTGTAGAAATGTTTGTCTTCCCTAGTACTCTTAAAGCTGTTCACAGTGCAGTAGCATGACCTGGCAAAAATAGGAGACCAGGAAGGGCACATGGAAGGGGAAAGAGCAGGGTTGTAGCAGCCCTGACCTGCAGAACTTTAGCTGTTTTGGAACTGCACCCTTAGCAGCTACTTGCATTAAAATACCTTAGCAAGCTTTCAGTGCAGTGTAACATGTGGAAGTGGAAAGAAAAGCATTAACAACATACAATAAGCCAATCTTCCAGGGACCACAGGCCAGCTGTTCACTATCCTAAGTTTGCAATCTGTTTCTGGTTTGGTTGTTTTGCCGTTACTTTAGGCTCAGATGGACAATGGTGGAATGTAAAAATCTTGAATTTTCTTGCTGCTGTGGCTGTTAGGAAAGGGAAGAAGCTTAAAAGGGAAAGGTATTGGAGAAGTTCAGAAAAGCTAAAAATGTCAGTTTACTCCCT
>NW_008237435.1:1253398-1262935 GCF_000691975.1 Corvus brachyrhynchos
GCAGGAGTTTCAGCCCACTTGTATTATCAAGAAATCTAACAGATTCTTCCCTGTCAGGGAAAAACACAGGGAAGACAACAGAGGTAGGTTCTTCTCCTACTCAACAGCTAAAAATGGATAGACATACACCTACTAGACAAAAGCTGGTATAGAGGCAAAAATCAAATGGAAGGAGACCCACCCCCAAGTAGCTTGTCTTGCAGTTGAGATTGACAAGGATCTAGATTTTTCATTTTAACCCCTGACAGGCAGCATTTTAATTTTAATAGCTTTGTCCATTTTAATTTCTAGGACTGGTAAAACCTTTCAAAGTTACAAATTAAAACTAACAGTCAAAGACCAGCTGCCTGTTTTGTAGGCACCTCCATTTTAGACAAAGAAACTGTTAGCAATATATACACTCAATTTGTTGCTCACCCTGTGCTTGCTAGAGTTGTTCTGTGGCATTTTCTACACTCTACTCAAAGTAATGCTCTGTCTGTCTGTTGATTTGTGTTTAATCACTTGTCATTCAGTGAAGTTGCTTAACACCCTAATTATATAATTGGCATTTCAAAATACATTTCCTTAATCATTCTGCAAGACAAAATAATGATTTGCACATGTGGCATCTGAAGAACTGTGCTTCTGCCAAAATTCTGTTTGCCACCTAATTTTTCCACTTCTCTTGAAATAATATCACATGGCTGGCATTATGCATGCATCTAGCACAAATGAAATGTCATGGTTTTTGGTTTGCACGTTTGTCATACAACCCCTTGATCTACACAGTGCAAGTAGAAACTAAATTTGACATCCTACACCCCTTCATTTCAAGGATTCATTTCAAGAAGCCAGGATTTCATAATAAATGCTCTGACAATAGACTTAATGGGAAATAAATGAGGTCAGGAATCATAAGTAATTAGTAATCAGTAACAGGTAATTTTGTAAGTATGAGCACGAGAAAGTTGTGGAGCTATGTTGAGGAGCACTATGGTTAAACTCAGTTCTTAGACATCCATGCTTTCTTCCATGGATGTTTTTTTAAATACTCCATCAAGAAAGAGCTGAAGATTTACCCTGGCTTGGTGACTAATGGTTACCTGAGCAATTGATTTCACTTTCCTTTTTTACATGCTTGTCATTGATGCCCTGATGGAAAGTGTCAGACATCTCCAGGGAGGAAGGTGTTTATATTCTTTCCTATAGCTCACTTAACATAAAATCCCTCTCTCTGCTTCCAGACTCATTACATGTACAGGTTTTTTGTAGTCGTTGAGTCAGAACATCCCACTGTTTGAGACAGGAAGGAGTCACCAACAACCTTCTCTTCAAAGCATCAAATGTGCAATATCCTTACTTGATACAGGAGTTTCTGTATCCCCAGAAGCTCTGTGTGTATTTGTGTCCTCCATTTCGTAGCTCTTACAGACTGTCTTTGTTCCAATTCTAATGCTTCATTCCAGCAAGATCCTTCACATATGCTAAATGTAAGACTGCTTCCAAGTAATTCGCTCTCTCAAGGATCCAGGACTTGAGATAATAAACACTAGAATGGAGGTATCAAGCTAAACCAAAGCAGTGAACTCCTAAGTTAAACTTTAAATTTTATCAATATTTCTTCATATTCATTCTTTCTCTTTCCCATCACTAGAGAGACTGTGAGACCTAGTTTTCCACAGATCCTTACGGCTGTACAAATAATTGATTTTACAGTCCAAAATCTCCTCTCTCATCCTTTATCCCCTCAAAACCCCACCAGTTCAAATTGGTCCAAAATAAAGAAAAAAAGCTTCCAGCCAAAAAAAATAATTAATTTTGTACATGGGCATTTGTAGTGAAACTAAGAAAATGGCTGAAATTTAGGAAACTGGTGGGAAAAATGCTGAACTATTTTACTAATAAGCTCGAGGGTTCACACACTCATGCAAGATGAAAGAAGATGTACGTTTTATTCTATGCTTGTCCCCACAGGACCATGAACCCTCTGTAGAAACCCTTCTTATGCTACAGAGAGGCACAGCTGGGCAGCCCCAGGAACACAAAGTGGTAACCACAGAGCAGTCCTGGTTTTTGACTCTGTGAGCAGTTCGCTCAATAAAGCTGCGTGAGCAGTAAAGTTTGGTGGAATTCTCATTTGATATTTACCCCTTTGTTCTGAATCATGAAAAGAAGGATTCATATCCTCCTGGGAGTTAAAGAGGCTTAAGCTGTGATTTTTCACAGTCCAGTGTTGACCATCAAGTGAATCTTCCCCTTTGGTTTTCACCACAAGTGGACAAAGCTACACAAACTGTAACAAATAGCTTGTAATTCCTAAAGGTATTTACAGCTGAAAATGCAGAATATCCATCCTGGGTCTGGGAGCAGATTTGGCCAAAGCAAAACTGCTCTTTCCAATGTATACCTGCTTTCTGTAGGAATATGCTTTGCTCTACAGCCAACCCCATCCCTGCCTCGGGTAGGTATCCAGCTGGTGGCGGCATTGTTCAAACCTCCAGCCACGTGCTCCTCATGGCTGGAAGTTGCCACATGGACCCAGAGCTGAGACTGCCAGGTCAGGCTATGGAGGCAATTGCAGGTAGTAGGACGTGTTCAGATGGAGTCACTGTGCTCCCCTGCAGTACCTGGAAGGTTGTCTTCTTCCTCCCTTGTGTATTTCTTCTAAGCATAACCTGCAGACAAAACAAGATCTTTCTGTCCTCAGCATTCAGCTCTTCAGCTGCCTGTAAAGGAGCTTTACATTTGTTTCAGGATGTTTAAAATTTGGTTGCATGGCATGGATTCATAAAGGACATTTTGGCAGCTGATGTTGCTGAATCTCTTGTACTGGCTGTAGATAAAGTAAGACAAGTGCCGAAGCCTCAAGTCCTTACGCTGATAGCAGTGGAGCTCTGAGCAGTCCCTGTAGCCACCATGCCTCAGCCACTTAGATAAAAATAACATCTTTTGCTGATACTGGTTACAAGGCTTATCCCAGTAGTGGAAAGATTTTAGATGGTTTGTGAGGTCATAGAATGCCTGCTTAGACATTTCCTCAAAGCATTGGGCTGTTCAGCAAGTCAGCCTTATTTCAGACTGCCTCCTAAATATTTCCTACTTCAATATTGTTTTGAATAATTGGGGTAGTTTTTTCTAGCACAGCATGCTGTATGAAATCATGAATTGAGGAGATTTTTATGTTGTCATGTTTGATTCAATACTCCATTGTCGTTTATGTGAAGTGGTATAACAATACACTGTCAGTCATTTAGAGGGGAGCTGGGCATACATGGACCTTTGTGCCTGTGAGTGGGGCTTCCCAGGGTGCCTCAGTTCATCAGTGCACATAATACTGCAGAACCTGGGGCTTGATTTTGGAATGCCACAAAAGAGGATCATTCTTTCAAATTAAATAAAAAGTAAAATCTCAACATATAGAACTTTTTTTTTTTTCGGTCATCCTGTGTCTATCCATGCTTGTGAGGAAAATAATAGGAAAAAAAGGGTAAAGGAATGTTTGCCATAACTTTATAAGCTACAAAATAGTGGAGCAAGAAGATGTGGGTTTGAGAGGGAGTTAAGGAAATTAAAAGGAGGCATCAAACTTTGGCTTGATCCAGAAGTGCTTAAAATCCCATTTGCCCTTACAGAACTAAAATACTAGCAAGGAAGTCTGACATGCTGGCAAAGACACAATTTACACGTCAAACTACTTTAAGATAATTTGAAAATTTCTTGGCCCTCATTTAAATAAACTGGATCTTGAGTTTCTTGGAACTCTCCTGATAAGTAACACTTAAACCCCTTTTGATCAAATACCCTTTCTCAGGCAATTACACATTCTTAATTTAGAGGCCAGTTCAAAAGATTGCTTGTTACCTTCATTTAGCAAAGGTTCAAGTGCTGCAGTTTTCTGATCCTTTTATAAAAGGCAAACAAGGAGAGTTTACACAATAAAAGTTCTTTTTTTATTCTCAAATTAATTATTTTGAAATATCTCACAGATTACATCAGTTTCTTCCTTGCATTCATGTTGCAAGATGGAGAGTATTGTATATTGTTAGTGATGCATTAAATTAGTTGTTTACATTATAAAAACTAAACATATTAGAATCTTTTGTGTTTGTCTTCAAAGATTCCTATTCTAATAAAGCTTTCTGAAACAAGTAAGGTTGTCTTTTTTGTTTAGTTTATGCATCAGTGGAGAACCTAAAGATTTGTAGCCTCTAGCCATCCCTGTCTGTGTTTAGTAGAGTGTAAGGAAATTGTGTTTTGGACAACATATATTTTCATATAAAAGGGAAAGTTATGCTTTTAAATAAATTACTTTGCTTTTAGAAAAGGTAACACCTGAGACAAATGTAAATGGAAAGAGTCAAAATTCATACTCTTCTCTCAAAGACTCTGTTTTTCTGCAGCTTTTAACTGGAATAAAAGAGTATGTATAATGTCCTGGAAAATAAAGATTTTGGCTACATCCTTCCTATTTTTGATGGCTTTGTTCACTCTTCGTGTCAAAGTGTTTCTGAGGGTTAAGTGATACACAACCAACATTCAGCAAAGAACAGTACTCAGGATTTTAAAGGAACTTTGCTATTTGGACTCTCTGTTTTGCTCTATAACAAATGTTTTAACAGAGTTGTAATGAAATATGAAAAAGAAAAGCAAAAGCTGATAACTTTAGTATGGCTGGAGCTTCTTGGTAAAAGTAACTTTCACTTTTGAGGGAAGTTCATGACTGAAGTTTTAGAAACAAAGCAGCTTCTCAAAGAGTCAGTTGAGCAGCATGGCAGTGGATGACCACACTTACCCCTCAACATGCTCCTTTTCAGTGCAATATGTCTTGGTTCTTCATGTAGAGAAATTACTGCTTTAAGATATATATACACTTCATATATACACTTTTTAGGTCATTCTGGTCATACTGCATCTGCCTTATGAATCGGTGTTTTAGTATGTTTAGACATACATCTTCCTATCCTAACAGTGTTGGCAAGTCGTGAGTAAACAGCAGGATTTTTTTACCTGTCAAATCCCAAAATAACTTGCATTAAGCCAATGACCAAATACAATGTCACAGTTATATTTTATATCATCTGGAAGGAAGAGTAGCAAGCTAAGCGTTAACTTCAGAAGCAGATTATTTTCTGTGTACAAGATATGCCTTTTAGAATAACACGCCAAGAGAGCTTTGTATCTCAATATCCTCCAGAACATACAGCAATATACCAAGCCTGGGTTATAGTAAAACTTGGGAAATGTGACAAAATAAGCAGTGGAGTGAAGAGAACAGTACTGAAACCAGTTGAAAAAACAGGAGGGATAGAACTTGATGAAATTATGGAATATCTTAAGGGGCATCTAGTTTCTGATCATGACAGTGAGAAAAGCGATAAGGAGCAAACTGCTATTTTCAATAAGCCTTCAACTTTAGACAAAAAAGCTAAGTGATTAAAAGGTACCCAAGACTTTTGATTAAATAAAAAAATTTGTAGCTTTTTAAAGTGATGTGTAAAATTCAAAAAAAGAGAATATATTATTTGCCTGAAAGATTTTTTTCAATGAAAGAAAGCATGAGAAGGTACAAAACAGTCTGATTTAACAGCCTGCCAGAAGTTGTTTCAAAGATTATCACTTGCTGAGTTATTTAGGCAAGATATGTTCCCTCAGCAGCCTAAGGACAGTGCCGTGTGTAACAATGTAGTAGCACTCCTCTGAACAGTTTTAGTAGAGTTAGCGGTTAATCATGAGGCTTTAAATATAATTCAGACTGTGATCCAAAGTCTGAAGTACAAATCAAGGCCTTATGAGAAAAATTAAAGACTATATTTCAAATATTCCCTCTAATTCTGGACTTCTGATTTGAGATACTTTATGCTACAGTATTCATAAACAAAGAGCACACACAGCTTTTAAAACACTAGTTCATTAAGAAATTCTGGCCAAATGTCCTGATTCTGTAAACATTTCCATACTTCATGTAGGTCTACATATGAGGTGTTCCATTAGATTACCAGATGATTGGTCTGTGCAAGATACAGAGTCAAAAATGCAAGTTCAACTGGTGTGAATGGAGGTTGATCTGTGGTGAAATAGCAAATGCAGCTATGTTGTCTGGGTTTAGGATCCCATCTTTGTTTTGGCTGGGCTCTTGTCTAAATGTGGGAGAGTAAACTACCACGTCACTGAACACAGTCATATTAAGAACTGATGTTCCTATAGCTATTTTTTTAAAGCCCAGGGTACATGAAAGCTGCAGTTTCCAGCTATCTCATGATTTTTATTGTAGAATGAGTAATTTGTATTTTGAACTCCCTTTTGCTCTATTTTCTTTTACAAAACATTGTAGCTGGCACTTGTGTGCCCATTGCCTCTAGCCAGACAAAAGTGACTGAAAGGGAAAATTTTGTTCATAGTTGTAGAAAAAGAGGTGGTGGGAAGCATAGAAAAGTAAAGGCTCATTGTTGAAATCACAGGAATTCGTGCCCCTTGTCCTAAACACAGATATGTCACTGGGTTGTATCTTGAAGAGCAGTGTCTTGTTTCGAGTAATGCCTCTTACTCCCCTCCCAGACCTCCCTTCTAAAACCTTGTTCCAGATCACAAATCATTCACAACTGAGAGAGCAGCAGCCCAGAGTATCAAAGACTGGTATTTGACTGATGGTTCAATCAGGAGTGCAGTTTTGAGGGGGATGGTCTTTATCAGATGGAACAAGATTCTAGGTTGTATGTTATGAACTTTAGCATTTGCAGTCACGTTCTTCATTTCCATTAGAAATTAGAAGGTAAAAAAGCCAAGTTGCCAGCTAAGAGTGGTATAACCAGGTGCCATATAGACCTCTTCTATAAAGAAGTCAGAATGTCTTTTCAGGTTGTGAATTGGATGGTGTAGTGCATTGGCTCTGGAAACTTGCTGAAGACAGTGTTTCAGAGGTTCAGCACAAGTTTCTGTTCCACTCCTTGTCTGGCAGAAGAAAGAAAAATCTCAGCATCACTCTTACTCTTCTCTACTTTGGGGAGAAGTTGTGCACCTTTCTTCTAGTCTCATCTTCCTCTACCTTTTACAGGATCTTGGTTTTGTCTTTGATACTCTTGAGACATCTCCCTGCAAATCTCTGTTGTCATGGGTATTGGAGGTCCACTGTCAGGTTTCCCACACCTTGTCTCATAAGCAGAATAACTTAAGCTTCTTCAGTCTTGAAACACAGGGAAGATCCTCACCTTATTTTTTTTCAGAAAACATCTAATCTGTCAATATACCTTTCAAACTTTGGAGCTTAGAGCTAAGTGTGGTCAAGTTCTAGTACATCAATACTATTTCTACTGGTAATAACACTTTCCTGTTTCTTGACATCATTCTGACCCTGTGCCTAAGCATTTGCTGTTGTAGCCTTTGCATTACTTTTGATACCAATTTTTTAATGTTGTCCTTTTTCTGGAATAAATGATCTGCATCTGAATCAGATGGAGCTTGCATCATTGTGGATTACCCATTGCAAGTTCCATTTTATAATGCTTACCTGTCAACATTAAAGGTTTACTCCCTTTTTATCAATTCTTACTCTTTGCTTGGGAGAAAGCAGAGAATGCAGCAAGAATGCCTTATCTGTGTTGAAAGTAGGTCTCTATATATGAAAAATAAGAGTCAATTTCCCCTAAATTTGATTATTTCATGAATTCCTTTCCTTAAGTACTGAAAGTAAAGTTCAAAATGTTAACATGGTGGTATGATTAGGATGCTTTTGATGAATGTGGTTTGTATGAGGCTGGGCTCCGGTTCAGAATCAATCAATCAGTGCCCAGCAAGTTTCCTAAGTAAATGTCATTAAAGGTTGCATTTACAGAGAATGTATTTGTGTTCTCTAAATAATCATCTGGCGTACTCTCTGCATAATATCTTTATGTAGTGTCAAAAATTAAGGAGAAAATAAATCTTAAAAAATGCAAATTTTCCTACAAATGGGCAGGAAACAGCATACATCTGAGCAGTGATGTTGAAACCAATTTATTAATCCAGTCCTATTTCAAAATACTTATACAATGTTGAATAAAATAAAATTACAACTATGATTAGGAAAAGAGTCCTTGCAAATTGCCCCAGAGCAAAAAAAAAAAGGAATATACTGACATGCTGTCTGTCTACATAGGAAGTAATGTATATATTTTATATTCATTCTTACAGAAATTGCAAAAATTTCTATGTCATTACAAAGCACTTACCTGAGTAGTTAAAATTAATTCACAGGAGTAACTTGTATGTAAAGTCACACACTTACATAGCATTTTCAAGACCTGGCCCAGACTATAAGTATCTATCAACATACTTAAAATACCTTATCACTGTGGTGTATCCAGTAAGAAGTATACATCAGATACACAATCAAACTATATTTCACATTTGAAATACATTTTAAATATTTTTCTTTGCTATAAATTTCTTCAGTACAATGTTTTTTTCTGCTGAAATCTGAGATCTCTTTAATTGTGTAGTGTTGTGTTTCAGTAATTCAAGTCATGGTGCAGGTGGTACATGCAGTTTACTGATGTTAGAGATAGTCTTTAAACAACTCCATGCTCAGAGGTAGTATATCAAAAGTTTTTAAATTGAGGGTGACAGAAACTGGTGCTGCACTTTCATGTTATCCAACAATGTGGAAGAATTTTGACATACAGCTGGAATGATCAAACTACACCTGTTTTACTGTCTAACTTCATTTGACATGCATTTCAAAGATATTTCGAAATTAAGTTGTATACAGTCTTACAGCTGGAGAGTTTACCTTCCTTATAGAACATTTTAATAAAATGTTCTATAAAGGAGCTTATGATCTCAAAATATTACATAAAGCAGATATATTTTTCTTTTATATTTAATTTTCAAGTCATGTAGAAGCTGTAGTTTCTACAGGAGCTGTTACTATAAAAGTGAAGCATGCTGCTACTAACCAGCCCACATTATTTTACAAGCACACTTCTTCCATTGATACAGGAAGAGACTGGCCTAGAAATACAGAAAATTGCTTTAGCTCATTAGCATTTTGTGTACATATCATAGGTAAAATTGGAAAACAAAGGCAGCAGTAGGAAACCCAGAGCAGTTTGGTGATACATTAGAAATTATATGATTTGTGCAAGCTTAAGATGAGTTATAGAATATTTACTGGTTTGTTGCTTTTTGATAGAAAAGCCAAGAAAATTTTCTTTAAATCTCTTTGTTGTTTTGTTTAATACTGATGTGACTCAAAGAGCATAGGGGTAAGCATAGATATAAACCTTTTTTATAGGGTAAAAACTCTATGTAATTTAAAATTTTCTGTGATTACTTGCATTTGTTCAGAATTCTGACATCTGGGACCCACAGGACTTGATTTACTTCTGTAGTTGGCTGAATGTATGTGTCCTATAAATGAAATGAGGATTTCAAAACTTAAGAAAATTAATTTAATTACAAAAAATGCTGTAAAGAGTCATGATTGAAAGTTAGTTATGTTAAAAATATCTAATTGAAAGTGGCTTCCTGTGTTTTTAATTTAAACTTTAATTTTTAAAAAAAAAAATATTATGAAGCATT
>NW_008237435.1:1262988-1357279 GCF_000691975.1 Corvus brachyrhynchos
TTTCTGTCTGAGTACCAAGTGCATTTTTGCACAGGGATTCCCAAAGGGTACCTCGACATAACAGCATTTCATAATTATCTGACAAAACAGCGAGTGATGGTTCGGTGTTTGCCGTGCTTATCTGCAGCAATAACAAAGGATTAAAAGCTTCCTCGCTCCTGTGTTACAGTCCTCGTTCTTTCCCTGCTGGCTCACACAGGCGAGAGAGACATGTTTATACCAAGTACAAAGCTCAGCAGAGGCTGGAGGAGGGAGCTGCTAAGTAAGAAGTCAATATATGTCTCATATGAGGAAAAGCAGTGTCCTGTGCGAGAGCCATTTCTGTTAAACAGAAGCCTATGGGGGAAGGATTATGACGTGTGATTGAGACACCTGTTGAGAAAATAGGCAACTATTGACAAGTCTGATTCATGACTGAGTGACTGCTCTGCTAGTCTTCACATGATCCCCACCGAGAGCGAGCCTCGACCGCCTGCTAAACAAGGGCTGTTTGAAGTTTCTTTTTAACATTTCCAAGACGTTAATTCAGCACGACATCTCCACTGGGGTTCTCAATGTCACCAAATCAGCAGCTGTTGAAATCCATTCACTTCAGCATGAAATGTTTGCATAAGTTTTTTTCTTTTTTTCTTTTATTTGTGACAACAGCAAAGTAAATAAAACCCTAAAAATCCTGCACTACTCAACTTGTAGATGTGTGAGAACAGCTTCTGGTCACAATTGTAGCTGCTAAGGCAAAATATTTATTTGTAGAGAACAATGACAATCAGAGTAGTTTATTATGATAGAGAAAAATTACTGATTTTAATAGACATTTCTGTGACATTTTTCTAGTGTAAACATTCAGTTAATTTTTGTGCCAGCTGTCAAACTTGTGTGAAAAGTGTTTTGAAATGGAATTCTCTTTGTTTTTCAATTCAAAAAAATCTTAAAAGTCTAAAAGCAAATGTTTCCTATTCTTTCCAGTCAGTAAATGAAACGCTGTTTTTCGTGTAGGAAAACATTTCTATCTGACTCACATTTCCCTGAGAAAACAGCTTGTATCATAGAATTAGTTTAGTTTGAAGGGGAAACAGAACAAGGCAAGACATGTAAACATATTACAAAGCTTACTTTGATATTTAAATGCTTTTTTTTTTTTTTTCATTTCCTGGCCATCTGAAAAAAGGTGTGGTGAATGCAGTCAATTGTAAATAGAAACTCTGTATTTTCAGTCAACTTCATTGTTAAACCCGAGAACTGCTGACCACATATGAAGACTCCCGGTTTGAGCCATCCTTCCTCTGTTTATTAAATCTGTTAAGGCTTAAGTGTATTTTTACAAGTTCATTAATGTATTCCATTCTCTCTGATGTATTTTTTCCCACTATTATCAGATTTCATTATATGGGAGGAATTATCAGATCAACCCATTATACAGCCGAGCAGCGTTAAGTCTGATTGGAATTTGGGCTTCCCTCCGTTTACAGGGGGAATATTGTGTAAATCAGGCTCTCGGGTTTCAGTGGGAGGCACAGGGCTGCACAGCATCCATTTGTCAAGTTGATTGCACCTCAGCGAGGCTGCATTAGCTTGTCTTTGAACAGAAGTGAAATCCTATGCGAAGCTCCCCTTTCTGTCATTTACACTAACATCCATCCTCTTAAACCAAGGCCTCAGAGAAAAAACAAAGTGATGGCACAATGTAATCAGTCACTCAGGTTGTCTGTCATCTGTTTTCCTAAGGAAATGACTTTTAAGTTAGTGGAGCAGAAAATTGAAGAAAATTAGCAGAAGGTTGTTGTAGAAGCAGGAGGAATTTTTAAAAATTACAGATGTACAGAGAGAAGCTCTATTGCATATAGCCAAGAGAAATGCAATTGATTCTGGTTTCTGGTTTAGTGTTATTGTAATGCCAGCGTACCCAATATGCAATAATTCAACTTTTAATGAGACTTTATTCATAAACTTGAATTGGGCTGTAAACGCACAATAAAAAGTTGGTATGCACATTTTCAGCTTTTATATCAGTGACTGTGTTTTATGATGCTGAATACTCCAGTAATTCGCACTCTTTTCCATGTGTCAGGAAAGCTGCCTACATATCTCAGAAATGTTAAGCTGGAAAGGCTGCTGTAAACAGCTCTGGGAAGAGGCTTGTAAGTTTATTGAAAGTCAGAGAACTGGCTTTTTACCTGATGAAAATGGCAGTAGTAAATAACATTAATTACTCAAACCAATGGACAGTGAAACTTGTACAGCACCGTTGTGAGTCTTGCTACAGAATTAGTGGTGAAAATGAAGAGAAGATAAAGAAGCACATTTTGCATAAGGTAAAAAGCACCACATTTTAATATACTTCTTTCCCTCCCATCTTCCTGAACTCCTCTGTCCATTTTGGAGGTAAGTTTTTAATTAGGGATGCTTTGGTTTCACTTCAATCACTAAGAGAATCAGTTTTGTCTTGTGTATCTTAAGGGAACATTTTTCAGTGTGGTATTTTTTAAAGGAGGATTGTGTATGGGTATTTTAAGTTAGAGCAAAATAACACATTCCTAGTCTAAAATAAAAACAGAGAGTTCTTGCAACAAACTGGTGTGAATTTTGAATTTATTTAGTTATTTTGAAGTAGATACGCCTTCTAACAGCTTATCATGTAGTAAGTAACTAGCATCTGTCAAATGTGCTTCTTTCTTTTCTCCCTTTTTCATTCTGCCCGAGGGAAAATTGCATGTGGTCTTTATTTGTTTCTATGATGAAAATATAGTAGTTTAAATCTTACAGTGCAGTAATAGAAATATTACTGACCTTGGGTGAGAAACCTCTTTTCTAATATTTCTTTTTCCCCATTTTTTTCTGCTAGAGATAGGGGCACAAAACCACACAAAACAAGTCAGGTTACTAAATTGCTCCATCTTAACATTTCTTGGAAATGTAGAAAAAGGCTACTATTTTCAATACTATGCATAGCATGTTCCAATAACTTTCATTAGCAACTGTAGATTGCAGCTGGTTAATTTTTCAGTCACTAAGATTTTATTAGATTTTGTCAAGTGTCCCTTGAAGAAAGCTTAAATTGGCTTGACAGTCTTGAATACACTTAAATTTGAATAGTTCTACTCAAGGACAGTCAGACATATAAGCATTTGCAGGATCAGAGCATAAGTGAATCCATTTTTCTTTAAAAAAAATCTTAAACTATTTCAGAAGGAAAGTATTTTTAAACAGAGCATGTGAAATTATATAAAAAGTTAAAGGTACAGAAATATCAAATGCACTGCTCATGCAACTCGCATTCCATTGCGATATATATTACTTGAGGATGGGATATGAAGATGATAATGGCTACATTTTGCACTACTTTTCCCTTTTATAACCTAATGTTAACATTTAGGAATTCAGGAACCTGAGAGCCCTAGAGATCAATCTTGATTAGTTTATTTTTCTTTGTTAAGATTTTGATAGCCTGGTAATACTTTTGTTTGAAAGAGTATTCTTTACTTCCTCTTGTGGGGCATGAAATATTGTTACACCCAGCTCTTCCTCTGAAATAGTGAAAAACAATTTAGGTAACTGAATCTTTGATGAGGAGACCTGAGATTGAAAGTTCTGGCATTTAATTGCCCTTTTACTCATAATTCTTCTATGTTTAACCTCAAAGGTGATTAAAAAACTTACATCTTAATTGCATAGCCTCATTCAATCATTAGTACTTTGCCTTGCGGCAATTTATTATAACTTTATTTCCCTGAACCATCAATGAAGATGATGCTGAATTTTATATTAGCCAAATGTCCTTTTGAGATTAATGTGGTAATATAGATTTTATGCAAGCTTTTTCCGCTTTAATATTTGTGTTATTAGTTTGGGGTTATAGGTATAGCACAACTGCTTGGGCAGTTTAGAGAATGCTGCGTGTATTGCCTCAAGAACTGATGCTGGAGTTTTAGTTGAAAATGTGCATCTGCAAGAGGAAATAATAGCAGGCCATTCTCTGATGGGCTTCTCTATAGCTATTTTTACAGCTTACACACACAAGGTTTTCCCCTTTCAAGATAATAGTTGGACTCTCGTTGCGAGAAAACACTGGGATCAGATGGTTGAGGAGGTGGGGATGTGGGTACTGTGCCACAAATGCCATTGTTAGTGTTGGGAAAATCACTGTAAATTGCACTTATCTTTCACAGTGGTCTTTTGGAGGTTCCTACGTTCTTAAAACCTTTAAGGGTTTCAGCTGTTAGGGCTATGAAATACCAAAACTCCCTCGTGTCAGTGCAGGCTCAAGGTAGAACTCATCATGACCATGTTTCCTGTTATGTTCTTTAATTCATTTTGTATAGATATTTATTTATTTAAGTATGACAGGTAGAAAGCATTGAGATGCTTCTGGTACTCTGCATAACTGCCATAATTTAAAAATTCACAGCTTTTCCATACCATTCTCAGATTAGAACTCAGCTACTGGCATCCACTTTACAAGCATTTCTGCTTGCTCAGAGCTCAGGGAGATTTCAATGGACGAGGCTGGTTTGACGAATGCTTCAAGCGAGGTGTGCTGACACCAGTGCCAAAAGCACCATCCTGCCTTTCCTCCACTTCTGGCTTCTCATTCCTGACCCTCTACCATGCTATCCTTTGAGCTATCGCAGCTGTTTATCCTGCAAGCAGTGAGGGAGAGGAGGCTGGGGGAGGACAGGACTGCTGCCGTCACTCACTGCTCTGGTACAACCAGCAGAAATCTTGGTTTGGCTGCAGACTCTGGAGCCAGATGAGTTTGATGTAAGCAAACCAGAAACGTCTCTATAGCATTCCAAAAATGTTAAAGTAGCATGGAACTTGGTGAATGTTACATCCTTCCTCTAAGGAACAGGTAAGTTCATGCTAGCAGCATCTCAAACAGTAGCAGCCTCCACCCTAAACTCTAGCACATTTCACCTCCCAAAACAAAAGCATAAGCGAGGACACTCAAGCACTTCAACTAAGTGAAAGAAGAGTATGACTGGATGTGAAATTAATCTCAGTGGAAATTGGATATATCTGGAAGAGTAGGGCAAAAGCAAAAGAAAGAAAAAAAAAAAACGAACAGGAGAAAAAGCATACCGGAAGACTCAATGGAGGAAGAGAATGTGAAAATAAGAAAGAATTAGATAATCACGGTGGCAGTCCTACCAAGGTCTGAGTGCTGGCTGAAAAGGCTTCAAGAAGGGAAGGCAAGGATATTTTGTTGCTGTTCCATATCTCCTGCCTTGAACGAAACAGGAGTAATATTGGGGGTGGGTGATTTTGGAGGTGTTTTTTTAACTAGATATGCCTAAAAGATGCTTGACTTCATAATTTTCTCCTCCTAATAGAAACAGCCCTCAGGGCCTCAAACTTTGGCTAATCATTTGGGTCAAAAGGGTAATAATAATGTAGAAGACCATGAATTAGAAGTGTACCCTGGGGAAAGCTTGACCCAATGCAGAAGTAGAAAATAACCATACAAAACTCTGTAATGGGATCCTCTGAAGCTGAATGGGAAAATGAGGGCTCATACAAATATGCTCACCATCTAATATGAAACATAACTCCAGAAGTATGTATTTTTATTCCCTGTTAGGAGTGAAACCACAGTGGAATTACTGTAACACTGAGGCTGAACTAATCCCATCACAGAATCAGATCTTGGTAATAAATAGTTCCAGGTGTGATCCAAGGATTAGGAATGTTTAGATTTTTTTAAACTGAAAGGTGTAGAGTTTTTTTCAGTCTTTCCACTGAGAAGGGAGAATTGTGTGAGGTGTGAAACTCATATCTCTCAAAAGACAGACCTGCCTACTGCATATCCTTTTTTACTGGTGTATCTATCTCAAATACTTTACCAAGAAAGCTGATGTTATTCTGCGTATGTTATGAATAGGGAAATGAGGGATGAGGATGCTCAGCATCTTGCTGGAAGTTAGCCACCATGGTGCTGGTAAACCTGGAAGCATAAACAGTGGCACAGCACTCTATTTCATGGGCTCTGCTGCCTTCCAGGTCACTCTTACAATCTGCCATTTTATTTATTGTGAAACTTTGGGTTTGTGGTGGGAAATGCTTGGAAAAGAGTGGCTCTTGAATATGCCTGTCTTGTGAGCGGCATTAGACAGGAATGGAATGAGTACATATGTAAAGATTGTGCCGTACTGCACATATATGAAGGACCACACTAAGGCTATGTAGGCAATCTCATAGCCAGTGCCTTCACGTTTCTCAGTCCTCATGGGCTATGTCTAACCAAGTGCTTGAAGCTCTATAAAATAGGCTAAACTTGTGTGTGAGGTTGTTGGTCTCAGTTCCTTTCCACAGGCTGTGGCTGTGTTGGCAGCAGATAGATGGCATAGCAGCAGATAGTGCTGATTGTCTCAGACACATAATATGGATAAGTTTGTAGCTGAAAAAGGAGCTGCCAAGAGCTGGCTCTGTGGTCACACTAAGCATTTATATCTGTTTCTGTACCACCATCCCTCCCCAGAATTTATACTATGGTATACATTGTATACATTTGGTAAACCATTTATACCACCCCGTGCAGCACTACAGGCTTGGGGAGGAGTGACTTGAGAGCTGCTCACCAGGAAGGGGCCTGGGAGTGCTGGCTGACAGACAGCTGAATGTAAGCCAGCAGTGTGCCCAGGTGGCCAAGAAAACCAATGGCATCCTGGCCTGTATCAGCAATAGTGTGGTCAGCAGGACCAGGGCAGTGATTGGCCCCCTGTACTCAGCACTGGTGAGGCCTCGAATCTTGTGTTCAGTTTGGGGCCCCTCATTTCATAAAGGACATTGAGGTACTGGAGCAAGTCCACAGAAGGGCAGTGAAGCTGGTGAAGGGTCTGGAGCACAAGTCCTGTGAGGAACAGATGAGAGAACTGGGATTCTTTAGTCTGAAAGAGGTTGGAAAGAGGATGGGATTGGTCTCTTCTGCCATGTCTCAGATAAAAGGATGAGAGGAAAGGACCTTAAGGTGCATCAGGGGAGGTTTAGATTGGATATTAGGGAAAAACAATTTCTGAAACAGTAGTTAGGCATTGGAATAGGCTGCCCAGGGAGGTGCTGGAGTCATCCTCTCTGGAAACGTTCAAGTGGCCCCTGGATGTGGCACTTGGGGATATGGTTTAGGAATGATTATGGTGGTGTTAGGATGATGGTTGGATTAGGTAAACCCTGGCAATCCTGTGATTCCTTGACTCTGTATCAGACCAACAGGTAAGTGGTCACTTCCACTCATAATTTTCCATGTGTACATTCCACTTACAGGCAGGATTAGAACAGTTTGGGACCTAGAGCCAAAATCCTTAGCCCCCTAATCCAGAGAGATCAGAATGAGAAGAAAGCATGGTGAAAGAGAAAGAGTGCCCAGATGACTGCCTTTCTGCATCTACACTGGCACTTATGGGGAGAAAGCAAGCAGGTGCTGGAGATCTGTGCAAAGAAAAGAATCACCAACAGGCATCAATTATAGGGCCTCAGACTATGCTTTCCTTCAGTGTGTGTTACTGGGCAGAGGCCCTGAGCCAGGGACAAAGTGTTCTGGGACATGTCCTCTGTGATACTTTTAGATTTCTCGAATAATTCACAAAGCTTTTGGACACCTTTTCCCCAAACACACACAAAGCCAATTGTGCTATAGAAGAGGGTTTGAGAAACTCAGTAAGGAGTATAAGCAGCTTACTTCTTCAGCCTTTATATAGGCATTTTAGAGCAGATTGCATTATTCCCTATTTTGAGAGAATGACAAAGCTGAACTCTTAGCACTTGCAGAGTTAATATGTTTTAGTGATTTATTTTGTATCTCTTTATGAGAGTTACTGCCTTATTTACATTGTAATAGTAATAGTGATGTTCTGCATATAGGTATATTGCCTTTGATTGGGAACAATACCAATTCCAATACCAAATGAAGAAAACTGAGTACTTCATGATTTAATTACTTGTGTTCTTTGCAAGAATAATTAAAGGGTCATGCCAAAATCTTATCAGATCATGAATATTTAGCATGCCAAGACTGAAGCTATTTAAGTGGCATACCAATGATTTATTTGCTGACAAGATTCACTTTTAGAAACTCTCTCTTCACTCTTTCACTATTGATAGTTAGAAGTGTAAAAAGTGTAGTTATCAAAAAGCATTAGTGGGAAGCAAGAATAAATTTTCAAGTGACCTGTGATTAGAGATGCTTCAGTTTAGAAAAAAAAAATCATCAGAGAAACTGATTTTTCAGAACTGAGCAAATATTTTCTGAAAAATCAAGGTATGGGTAGGTATTTGAAAGTCAACTAGCACTGGCACAGCTACTTATGTTAATCCTTCTCTAAATCTTCACCATAAAATTTTTGGAGTCTAGTTACTTACCTGGAACACCACTTTAATCTGTAAGTGTTAGCTTGTTTCAGAAGTGTTGAAACTGAATAGGAAAAACTGGTGGCTAAATTTTTCTGAATAATTGAACAATCTAAGACACTGTAAAATTGCTGTAGTCCGTATATGCTTTATAAAATAGATCCTCTATTTGCCATTAGATCTTCTTAAGCCACAAACATCTACCTAGTTATTTTTTCATAAATGTTTTCTCTGTAAAATTAATTAATCCATTCCCAAGCAATAGATTTAACCATTTCCAGTAAAACACGCTTTTGAATGTTGCATATACCTTGCCCTGCAGAGTTAATCCACAGCTTTCCTTGAAGTATATACTCACAAACATTGGTCTTTTGCAGAAGAGACTTTAAAGGATTTATCTGTAGATGCTTGAAGGAACAACCATTTGCTAAAGTAGTATTAAGACTTGCAGATTATGTTCAACATTTGAAATACATCAGTAGCACTAAGTCAGTTTGAGTGTCTCAGCAACTAACTAGACCCAGAAAGAATCGGAGGTATCCCACAAAGTGCTGATCTTCAGCATTTTTAGTGCTTTGCAGAATTGATTTCTCAGTCCCAAGGCAATTGTGCATATCATGCAAGTGCTGCATACTATTATAGTCAGAAGCCTCTGTTTGAGAGTAATCCAAGAAAAAATGCCAGTGTATTGTTTCCAAGTTCTTTCTGTGAAATATTTGGCTCCAATGCATAGCTAATTTTCAAAAGGCTCTTTGAAATTCTCTCTTTAGAAAAATATGTATTTTTTATATGTGCATAGTTCATTTTTAAACCAAATCTAGCTAAAAATTGCCACATAAGCTGTTTTTCAATAGAGGGCCAATATCCATATTTTTGTGACTCCACAGAAGGAATACATTTATATTTTTAAATATAAGTATTTGAGTAGCCATATAAAATAAGCAACATGAAGGTGCCATACTGAATTCATTAAAATTTCTCTCTCATATGTAATCCCAAGTATCTAGATCCTTATAATTTTATTGGCAGAGGGAACAAGTACATGGCCTGACAGATCAGCTGGGCTATGAATAGCTAAACATTAACACACTTCCAAGCTTGTGTTTTGGTTTGGGTTTCTGCCTTCAGTGTAGGTTAAGAAGTCCCCACTGATGATACCAGCTCCAGACCATATTTAGCAGGCATATTTTACCTGTCCTGTTATTACCCCAGAAAAGCCAGGAGATGGAGTATCCTTTGATCCCTGGTCCCGTTGGCTGTTCACTGCTCAGCTTTCTTGCTGCTCTTTGTTCACTAGGGCATAATTTCAAGCTCAGTAACACAACACACTTGCTGGACTGTGGAGCTGCCAGGTCCTAGGAAGCTGTGATTCCTATGGCTGTTGCTGTCCTGATGATCAGTGGGCTCAAGGAAAACCAATAGCAAAGAAAAGGTCACTGATTCAGTCTCCTTGTCCTTTGATATAAGTAATTATTAGGGAACAAAACTTAATTTTCACTTCATAACCAGAAGTTAGTACCATTTTTGTTTGACATAGTGACATCTTAAGTTGTTAAAGGGAGCCCTGGGTGGCTCTCAGGGATTAGTAGGGGGAAATACTTCACTTGCAGGTCAGCTGCACGGATCTGTCCTGGGGCATGGGCGATTGGTAGCAGTTCCAGTAGGATGTCTGCAGGAGGCCCTGTGAAGGAAGCTGCGGGTTTCGGGCTGGGTAGGCAGGTGTCAGCACTGCAGTCCCACGCTGCCATAATTAGTAATCTCTGCCAGCAGTGCCATGACGGCCGCAGGGACCGCGTGGAAACCCAGTCTCAGGGTGAGACCTGGGGCTTTCTGCTGCTGGGGCTGTGCTTGCATGGGGAAACAGTGTGAAATCCACACCTTGTACAAGCTCTCTCCCGGGATAACGTTGCTCAAGTGAGGCAGGAACCTGTCCTGAACTGCTTTGTGCCGGCGATTCTCTTTAAGCATGAGCATTACAGCGTGGGGCAGCTCTGGAGAAAGCAAATGCCAAAGGGAAGGCTTTAATGCCCTTCCCTATTTCTGTCCCAGATTCCTTCCCACAAACCTGCATTTCACCAGGCTTTTTCCCTTACTGCTTCATCTCCTTGCTGCACTTTCCCATGCAAGCTTTTTTTCCTTGTAAATGATGTGAAGCAAATACCTAATGTTATCTTTAGTGCTGACACAAGAAAATTAGAGGAGGTATATTACAGTCCTGTTCAGTATTCTTTCGAGAGAAAACTGCTGGTTAGGTCAATTTACTTGGCACTGTACACTGCTTTAATCTTAACTCAAGGCCTGCTATAGATGTACAGCAGCTGGGTCTAATGTCTTCACGCATGGTTGCAAGCAAGTCAGTTAATTTCTGTTTGTTGAGAGGTAGGAATCAAGGAAATTTTTCTCTGTTGAATGGAAACATTGTGGGCCTCGTAACAGGTGAATAAGCAATACTGGATAAGAAAACAACCTGGAATTACGGTCTGAACTTTGAAGCTCTGGATTCCATAACAGAGAAGTCACAGTTTCGTTTCGTTTAAAATGGCAGTAGTTTGTCCCCAAACCAAACCTTTGGTTAGATGAATTAAAAGGAAAACTGGCTTGACAGACCTTGTTTGTGAGAAAACCTGTCACCAGTGAAGAAGCACTTAGCCTCAAGTCCACTTGCAGTGCTGTACGCTGCTAACTGGGGTTGTCGGTTTATGAACCTTTATTTAGGGTACAAAAGCTAAACAAATTGCTCTCCTGTCATGCTGAGGTCTGCTCAGGCTCTCGATGACCTCTCAGGTTAAATTCATCAAGCTTGGTGACATACATCCATAAAGGTAGCCCTGGCTGTGCAGACTGTCACCCACGGCCCAAGTTGCTGCCACATTTTGTGAAGTCGTCAAAGACTGGAGCTAAATTCACTGGATCTTTTGACTTGAAACAGGTTTTTAGTGTTATAACCAGTAAGAGTTAACTACTTAAAAATAGGTGCTAATAAAAATGTCCAGTGTTCTGATTAAATGTAAGATGTATGAGCTATGGACCTGTAGCTCATTGTATAACCAATTAGGCTTCTATCATACTACCTAATGGTAGCTTAATTCCAAATACACCTTATAATTGCCTAAAACTGTTCATATATTTATAAAATAAAACTTTAGATACAAAACCCCAACAAATATAAAGAGTAGAAAATAAAATCCAGGTCTTTCTTCTCACAGATGTTGTTGTGCTGTGGGCAAGGGGAGAGAGGGAGAAATAATCCTCTCAATTTACTCTAATTCATTTTGTTGTTGTTGTTCCTGTGTCTGTATTCATAGAATCATAAAATTTTGGGGGTTGAAAGGAACCTCAAAGGTTGTCTAGTTCTACTTCCTCTGCCATGGGCAGGGACATCTTCCACTAAATCCAGGTACTCAGAGTAGGAGAATGTACTTCCAAGCACCATAATTGTTTATTACAAGACCTTCTTCATCTGTACAGCCTAGCTTCCCTCATTTAGTGCACAGGCATATATAAGAAGTGGGAAATCTCTGGCTCTGGCTAATTGAACCTTCTTACTCCATAGTTGGCATTACTGTCGAAAGTCTCCATATTGTCAAATCACCAGCTGAGAGAAGCTGCATTTCAGAAACCTTTTACCAAAGAATCAGTAAAAATGCTGTTAAAAATGACAACCTTCATGGGATAGAGAATAAGCAGAATTAATCGAATTAATCACATAATTTCCATAGAGTGTATCTCTGCTGTTAGCTGACAAAACAGCTAAGATGCAAACATTAGTCTGATGTTTCCTCTCAAGCTTGACTGCTTAAAGCACTTTCCTGTAAAATTCTGTGTTTACCTAAGCCCCTAGGGGAAAAATCACCTTCCCCTCCCCTACCCCTAGTGGAGCTAATGAGCCATGCCTGTTATCCTCCCAAAACTCTTGTTTCAGCAGAAATTAATCCACTTTCTTTGCCCAGTTCTAACACATGCCACCATGTTAAGCCAGGAAAATGAACCTTCTTGCCCTTTTATGCTCACTGGAGACTGACAGATAGGTGGTACTTCTTTGGGTTTTCATTAGTCATTATGTAGTTTGACACTAAAGCTAAACCAGCTTAATTGCTCGCTGCTACCAAAAGAGCCAGTCTCATCCCTTTCCTGCCATCTTGCTCCCAACTGCAAGTAGTTACTCCCTGTCTCCTTTGCACAGCACTTGTCCCCATGGTGACTTGGTTTAGAGTTCTAGACTTAGAAAAAATGAACCGTATAAAAATATGTTATTAATAGAATTACAGCTCCCAGTGGGGGTCAAGCAGGTGCCCATGGTGGTGGAAGTCTGAGGCAGGAGCACCTTCATGGCCTGAGAAGGAAGAGTTTGGACGGCCAGTTTCAGCAGCAACATGGTGTTAGGTCAGCTTAACTGTCTTGTCAAACTAGCCTTGGAGTTCTGTAGAGGGTAGCATAATTGCACTATTCCACATTAAACCTGTGGTTCCTGGTGTGAGTCAGCCTGTATAACTGAATTAACTTTGCCAGTGAATCATGTTCCTAATGTAGTTCATTGGGCATGGTTGCACAGACCATCTGTTAGTGGTGAAACTGGTGTGTATGCCTGACACACCACCCCTTCTCTTGGTGCAACTCCTCAGGCCTGTAGGAAGAATGAGATGGGAAGACTGACCAGTATTAAACATAATTTCATTTTTCCTGCCAAATTATTTTTAGGCTGGTCATTGGTATGTCCTGAAAGACAGTTGTAGCAGCATTATTAATGGGGCATCACTGGGGAATGGTGATGGAGGAGTGGAGAGAGAAGGAGCAAGGAACTGCTAAGTAGATATTGGCACCAAAAGAAATATCAATATAACCATTGCTGTGGTAAGGATTTAGCAAAGGTTTTTCCTTTATCTAAGGCGTAAGGGACAGTCACATTTGGAGCAGAAGGGCTGCATTTAGCCATATTGTCAACATGCCACACTGTGAATTGTTGTGACAATCTCAAAGATTAGCAGGGTAAGGCAACTTGCTTCTTGTCAGTCAAAGTGGGTGCGACTCTGAGCTCTGAATATAGGGGAAGATAAAGCAGCTGTCTGGCCAAAACTGGCAGTAAGTTAGTTTTAGAAGGAGCTTCTAGGATTAGATAGCATTTTCAGCATTTGCAGGTCACACAAGATGAATGGGAGAGAAAGGGATTGAGAGCAAGAGCAGCATTTTGCAGATGTCATATCACCTGTCTGGGAACATACACACCTCTGAAACTTCTCAGCTGGAGCAAACAGCCTGGGTAGATGACAGGACAAATCTGAACCTGCAAAACATTGGATTTCTATACATAAACCTGCCTTAGCATCTAAAGGAGTTATGCTGGCATCAGTCTAACTACAGCTCTGTGTTTGCTGGTATCTTTCAATAAATGCTACTGCATAAAGGCCTGCAGAGCCAGTGCACTCAGATTCTCAGCAGGAGCTTACTGAAGCAAAAGGAGAATGACAGAAGAATCAATCCCACAGTATGACAGTGATCTTTTACAAACAGCTTTGAAGCATTTGAATGTGTAATATTTTGTGGTTGCATGTAAAGTTCTCTGATGTCTTTCAGAGAAATTTAAAATCTTGCCATATGCTTCAACCTTCTTTTTTTTGTGTCCGTGGGTTATGTGCAAATCTTTAGGGTGACTGCTAGAACAGTTGTGAGCATATTGGATGCCTGCATGATTCAGGGAGCAACTTGAAATGTGCTCAGCATCCCACGCTGACTACAGCCCATTGAACTGTAGAGCTCTCAACACCTTGCCACAGCAGGCTCTTAACAAGTGGACTGCATTATGTTAACTTCCTTGGAAGGAAATTGAGTATACTGCTCCCTTAAAATCATCTTTGCCTTTCTGCCCAAATTTATAGGGGCTGAAAGACTTTCTCTCAAGTAATTCTTTAGTGCTACTTTGCTCCACAGTGTGTGAAGGAGGAAGTTTTTCATGGAGAGTGTCCTGAGGGCCAGACCCATAGGGCATGTCACTGCCACCTCAGGTTCTTAGGAGAAGGCTAAAAACAGTTTGTGTCAATGCTCCCCATTAGCTGCCCTAATTTTCAGATAGAAACATGACTGTCACTTCAACTTAATTGCATCGTTTCCTAACTAACAATATTGTTCAGGTTTTGTTTTCTTGTCTGTGCTCTGTGTAAAGTCTTTATAACAAGACCTGAAATGTTGACTTCTTAGTAAATGAAAACTGATATTTCACATTCATCCTACTTCTTATGACCTTTCAAAACAGAGGCAGAGCTACCTACATACAATTTTATGTACTCCCTTAGGAAAAAAACCCTTTTGATTTATTGCTAATTGTGAATAACTATTTAGTCAGAACAGGATCACCTGAAGTACTTTTCATGTATGTCTACAGAGTATAGCCACATGCTACATAGCATGTTACAAACTTTGAATATTTCATGTGTGTAAACATGTTTTATTACTAAAAGTTTACTTTATGTACTGTGAGCCCTGATCTTTATTTTAGGACTTTGTTTTACTCCTAACTGTCTCAGTTACTAAATTTGAGGCATACAGCTCCAATTCCCAGCACAGTCACCTTCTATTTAAAAAATATGTTTCACTTGTTTCCCCTGAAAAATTCTGAATTTCTAATTATGAAAGGGAGCTGTTTATCGTTGTTTGAGGTGTTTGTTTGACAAGCAGTCATGCAGAAATAGTGCAATGTGTAGGCTCCCAGTATAAATAGAAGCAATCATGATCCAAACTGCAGATAAGTAATTGGAATAATAAGTAGAAATAAAGACGCTTTGTCAGTTTGCATTCCTTTTCCTGAAGCAGCTAAGGGCAAGTGTAGAAACCGATCCTTATCTTTAACTTTTCCCCCAAAATAAGGATAAAATTGGATTTAAGAGTAAGAGCTTACCATATGAATTTAGGTTTATGGAGGATGTATTCTAGACTATCAAAAATAGTTGTTTGCCTAAGGCAAATTTGCTTCTAAAGAGAAGAATGCAATAAAGCTTAGGGTTATACTGAAACTGAACTGCAATATATTATGAAATAGCTTGGTTCAGTAATTCCTGGATTGTTGCGTTCAGATTTTCAGCCACTATGATTCTTTGCTGATTAAAAAAATCCTTTGATAAATGCCAAGGACTAGTGAAATTAAGGGTCCAACTTTTTCTTCTGTCTGAACTTTCAAACTAAGAAGTAGGTAATAATTTGCGCTTACTAAAACCAGAATAGTGACCTGAAACTATTTAATATATTTTAAAGAGATGATTGAGCATAACATGATGAAAGTAGCCTCAGTGAAAAGTGACCATCACACCTATGTAAGAGACAATGTCTGACTAAGAAAATTCTAAAAAATTGGTCAGTTTTCAGATGTTTTTTACTCTCTGATGCAGTATCTAGAGGATGAGGTCAAAGGACTCATGTATGGTCTGTGCAATATCTAGCATGACTGAATCAGTCTCAATGCTGCTCTAAATAATGGCAGAACAAACGAGTCTTCTGATTCCTCTTTGTGTCATCTCGTAAACACAGAAGTCTTTTTGGATTATTCTTTGCTACAGGTTTGTAAATATTCTGGAATTAAAGAATAAGCAGATGCAACCCATTTTTTCTTGTACTGACAGTTCTTGTTTGTAGACTAGTTGTAGAAATAACTCTAGGACATCTGACATCTTATTCATATGAAATGTGTTGGCAAAATTTGTCATGAATTGATTCCATTTCTTCAAGTTTCTTTTTGGTTCTCTTTTTGTTTTTTCTTTTCCGTGGGAGTATTTCTACTTTTTCAATCATTTTGGAATTTGGAAGTTTATTCATATCTCCTTAAGCGTATAATAGTTCAAGGAACACATAATCCCTTCCAGGCAGCAGCTTTTATAGCATGTGGTGGGTGCCTCTGAATCAGCATCAAATGTTGGCATCTCCACTTCCTCCTTCATCAGAAGTAGTGAAGTTTCATCTGAACTAGAGAGAAAAAAATATTTCAAGAGAAGATAAAAAAGTGGTGTTCCTTTCCTCAGGGGGAAAAAAAGAAAACCAGATTCAATATTAAATGAAAGAACACAAATCCACTTTTCAAAATTATCCTGTGTAGTTCCTTCAAACTTAACACATTGGAAATTAGAAATTTTTCACTGAGGATGGACACTGTTGATAAATAATAATGAGATTTAATATGATTTTAATATGATGGGCTCCTTTCCCTGAGTATTTGTAATGTGATTTGATGTGATTCTTTCATGTGTGGAAACCTTGGATTCAGGATATCCCGTTTCTGGCAGGTCTAGAAAAGAACAAACTTCAGAATAATGGAGTTCTTAATCTGTACGGCCAAATAAATAAAATGTCCACCAACCTACTTTCTCTAACTTTCTGATTCATTTGATAGAACTACTGGCAAAAATATTTGAGTTCATTATTTAGAAAATCACTTTTTAGCTCCTGAGGCTGATACACACTCTGTCTCTCAGCCTCACACAGGGACAAGAAGCAGGTGCCCAGCCCAAGCCTTCCTTCCAGCCTTCTTTCCACCCTGACCTTCCCTGGGTATAATCCATGTAGGTGGGCCAGGGAGGTCATTGCAGCAAAGCCCTGGAGCAGGCAGTGGGAAACTGCTTCTGTGGCATTTGGCAGGTGCTCCCCTGGAACTGCTCTGATGCAGACCCAGGAGGAGTCACCAAGGTGAGTGAAATATGCTGGGTCTGGTCTTGAAGAGGGCTGAAAGTCTGTGATCGTTCTCCTGCCTGATGTTCACATCTCAAGTAATTCCACTGTATCCAAATCTTCCTCCTCCAAACTTCAAATCCCATTGTTCAACAATCTGAACTCTGCAAGAAATAATTCAAGAAAACGCTTCGGGCAATGGAACGTAAGAAGGTTTCTGCTTGTAATGGGATCCCAGTATCTCTTAAATTCATGGATAATCTGATTCTTTCTTCTTCTTAAACTGGATATTTATAAAATAGAAAATCCACAGTGTTTCAGCTTTCAGGAGCTTAGTGGGAAGAGCCTATTATACTATAGGTAGGTATTACCCTCATCTGTCTTGCCAACCTCCCTGGTTGAAATAACAGCCTGGGAACAGGTCATTTTATATAAAATAATAACTGTGAAGGATTCATGGCTTTGCTCTTCCCAGATTATGAGCCCAGACACAAAAGTCTGACCAAAGCAATGGAGCCTTTACAAAACCTTTCCAGAGGAAGGGCTGGATGTCTAAGCTGTTTTCCCATCCCAACTCAGAGAAAGATTTTTGTGAGATCATATATCAACAAATAAACTTTTAGCTAAGCTGTGGGAACAAAACCAAGTTGTTTTGGCCAGTAATAACATCACAGTTGAGTGAGGATGATGCAGAAACCTGAATTTTCAGATCTTAATTTTGTCTCATATTCCTAATACTCTTTGAAATTAACAGATGACATTCTATCTTAGTTTAACGTTATTTCACATTTAAATTTTTCATCAAAGACACATCATTTCTCAATGTTGAAATCAATATTCTGTGATAACTTAATTCCATTTCTGGATGCAGCAGACCTAGATTCCTTTCTACACTAAATAGAAACAGAGTGCAGGGTATTTAATATCCTGTCATTGAGACAGTGCAGGCTGCTACTATACAGTGAGCAGTATATAAGTATATGAGCTTTGAAAATTTAAATGAGCTGGTAAGCTAATAAAAGAGTAAGATATAAGTATAGTGATTGTTTTTACATCTAAGTGAGGCCACTAAATAATTACAAGCAATTTGAATGTTTTGAACAATCTCTTTTAGGGTAAACTGTGCAACCGACTCTTCATAACATTAATACTTTGAAATAATTGATTTTCAAATACTGAAGCAGGCAGAGGATGAAGATTAAGACTGCAAGGCAATAAAGACAAATCAGGTTTGTGTAAAAATCTATATTTAAAAAGGCAGTACAAGTTCAGTGACGCACAACTCATCTTAAAACAGCCTTTGTCTTGTGTGGAAAGAGTTCTGTTATTTATTATATGTATAGCTTTTATTTTCATGAAAGAAACAGTATTGCTTAAAGGAGGTGGGCATTCATAGCTTTGTTAGTTATAACAAACTACAGTCTCAGGCTGTTGAATTCAGGATATAAAGCTGATTTCAACTTTATATACTACATAACCAAATAAAGTAGGCACCTCCTTGGGCTAGAGCAGAGCTGTAAACAACCTGACCACTTGCTTTCATAGTCTGAATTCAGCACCTGTTATTGCTCCGTTGTTGTCCAGTAGTATGCTGGGTCTGGCTGGGGTGGAGTTATTTTTCTTCCTAGCATCCTGTATGAGGCTACAGCTATGATTTGTGACATAGCCAGTGTTGGTAACACACCACTCTTTAGCCACTGCTCAGTGGTGCTCACATAGAGTCAAGGCCTTTTCTGTTTCACAATCTACCCCAGTGTTTAGAGTGGGCAAGAGTTTGGGAGGGGACACAGCTGGGACAGCTGACCCTGACTGGCCAAGGAGATATTCCATGCTGTATAACATTATGTTCAGCAATAAAGCAGGGGGAGAGTCCTTCCAAGATAATCATCACTTGGAAAGTGGCTGAGCATCAGTCTGCTGGTGTGAGGTGGTGAGTGACTGCCTTTACAACACATGGTTCTACCTCCTTTTTCTTCACTTATTAAGTGGTCTTTATCAACCCATTAGTTTTTTTTCACTTTTGCTGCTCCAATTCTCTCCCCCATCCTGCTGTGGGGAGAGGAAGTGAGAAGCTGGGTGAGGCTTAGACACCAGCCAGATTAAAAGCACCACTAATATTGGATGCTTTCAAATATTTCAGACTGTATTGCTCTTTCTCTACGCTATACAGAAATGAACACTTCAACATTATAGGCAGTATGTTCATCAGTGGTCTGGAAGTAAGCATAAAATCATCTCCTGGTAATGTTTGCTGATAGCACAAGGCCAGCAGAGTGTGAAATGGTGATAAGTTGTAGAATACAATGCAATAAGCCTTGCTGACACCACAAAGTGCATTCTGACTCAGCTAACTGCACACTTATTCATCAAGGAACAAGGGATCAAATCCATACTGACAGCACAGAGAATTTTGGCCTGTAAATAACTGATCAGGGGTCTTGTAAGATGGGCAATCAAGTAAGAAGTCCCATTGCAATACTTGAACATGAATGTAACAAGGAATAGAAATTATGAGTTTCAAGTTATATCCTTGTGTATGGCATTGGTCAAGCTGATGCTGGAAGAATTCATCTAGTCCTGATGTCAGCATTTTTGAAGGGATATGGAAACACTGAAGTAAGTTCAGAAAACAGCCACAAAAAAAGTATTTGCTTGAGGAAGTGGGGGAAATGCCTTCTGGTGAGAGACTTGGAGGCTCATTTGGTGTAACGTCTAAAGAAAAAAACTGCGAGCTGGCTTGATTCTTTAAGGAAAAATACTTAGAGAAAATTATTTTTTCCTAGGGGACTCTTTAATCTACCTTAGAATGACATAATTAGAACCACTAGCAAAAATCTGAAGGTACACAAGTTCAGATAACAAAGAATAAGTTCTGAATATAAAAATGCTTACCCGTGAAAGAAGCTTCTAAATGTTCATAACAGGATAGGATTTCTTTGGTGAACACTCAAGGACAGCAGTATTGTAAGAGAACAGACCAGACCAACTTAAGTTCCCTCCTGGCTTTATGAATTCATGAATCTATGTGCTTTATAACTACAGAAGAGAATAGAAATCTCAAAAACCTGTAACTTTCACCACTGGACCAAGTAGCACAGGCCTGGAAAATCAATGCACATTATCAGACAGAGAGCATGGAGCTAAGCTGAAGGAAGCTGACTGGGGTATGGTGCCAATTTGCTTTCATAGTGAGGTCTCAGGTGAAATCTGAGGAATTAATTCTTCTACCTGAAGGTGCTTCTTTTTGAAATTGATGATTCAGTATCTTTTCCACTTCTGTTTGGGGTTTTGAATAGTGAATTCACTGTGCTTACCTGATGTTTTAGGCCTGTCTCTCTGTCTCCTGCAGTTTCTAGCTATGATGACTTTCTCAAAATAGAGAGGAAGCCTGGCATCCAGCTCTGCTTAATGCAAGCACAACTCAGAAGTGCAGTTTTGCAAATGGTTTAAATCAGCACAACCAGGCTCATTATTTAGCTTGTTTGCTGTTTTCTGGGAGGAAAGCAGGACAAGTTGCTTTTTAAATTCTTGTATGTCATTTTGTCCCTATTCTTACCTTTCTTGTTCAATGCTGAATCCCACAATTCTTATGGGATTGAAGAATAGACTTCCAAGAGACAAACACTGTTGTTCACTCTGGAGTTCTTTATCCATCTAACAAGTTACTTTTACAGTGCTGCTACTTTTTCAGCATTGGGTGGTTTTTCCTTGTTTTAGTAAAGAAAAGTGATGAATACTTTCCTGTGGATATTTACCACAGCATATATTTCCTTCCACAATATTTTTCTGTTGGCAGAGTGAGCCTATTTTTCCCATGTTTTATGACTCTATGAAAGCTTGAAAACTACAGAGAAAAAGTTAAAGAAGAGCTCTCAAAAAAGTTTGGTGACTTAACTTGGGCTCCAAAGCGGTGGGTTCAAAGTCCCTGTTGGAGCTTGAACTGGCAGACAGTAACACTCAGTTTAAATATTCCCCATTGGATACATCATTCAAGTGAAAACACAGACACAGTCTGGTTTTTTATCTGATGGAGGAGTTCTCTTTCCGAAAGTCTCCTTGTTCTCTGCAAAAAGATATATTATTTTCTACTTCAATCTTAAAGATGTGGATTTAAGGTAGGGAGTTTGCTTGCATTGGAGGGGAATTTGTCCTTAAGCCCCAGAATACTGTAGCCTGTAGTGAAGCCTGCCCTAGTGCAGGCCTTACTTTTCTTCCCCCCTCAGTAATCAGAGCCCATTAGCAAGGCTTAGCATATCCAGATCCATCTTGCTCAAGTTGTTATGTCTGTCCAGTTCCATTAGTACAAAACAGGATTCTGCAGTGTACAAGGTGTCCTGACTCTCCCCTGCCCCAATTCTGGTTTTTTGTTTCACTTATACTAAAGAGCCCCACAGGCTGATTTTAAGACATCTCTGGCCACTCTGCAGAAATGAGGAGAATTTTTCACCATACAGACAGGTAATATAAGTCCATATTTTATAACTACTATGATTTACAGCTACTGTGATTTATAACTACTGTGCTGGAGTTACAATACTCAAAGCTTTCTCATAAACTATAGTCACTAAAGCATCTTGCATACCTTTCAGATGCCTACAATACTTCTAGGTCGGGTTAATTTTACGAGTTTTTCTGTAGTGGAAGTACAGAGAGAAGCATTTCCAAAGGCTCATTCCTCCCATCTACTTATTTAGGAGAGGATAAATCATGCTCTAGAGATACCTGTCTCCTTATGCACACAGCAGACAATGAACTTTATGTGCTTGGTGAATTCAGGGTTAAGTGAGAATGGGTTCATCCATTGATTACTAGCCTGCCATTTCTTATGCAACCAACAGTTGGTTGGAGTTTTTATTAAAAAAAAGATACTGCTGCTTACGAAACAGTTAGCTTTATAAATAGGGATGGTTCAAGGTTTTGCAAGAGCACTGGCAGCAGTGATGCATTCTGGCATCTGCAGACATATTGCAAAAAGTGTTTATAGGAAACAACACCTCCGCAGATCAGATACCTCTAGACCTGGGTAATGGTACATTGTACAAGGATCTTGCAGGATTGATTTTAAGAGTGGAGTTCTTCTGGGCAATCCAGTTCCCTGTAGTTATTCCTCTCCAGGAAAAGTCAAGAGTTCTGTTAGCTTGAGGCTGGGCACAGAAATCTAGCCATATTTAGCTCTAAGAGAATATGTATTTCACTGTTAAAGGAGACAGTCAAGAAGATGGCCTGAAACTAAAGGAAAAAAAATGTTTCAAAGCGGAGGGACAATTTAAATTCTTTAAGCTCCCCTTGTATTAGCTACTTCTTGGCTTTTAGTGTATGAAAGCTTCTTGGCATGTGCCCTGCTTGGGGTCGAGTAGGACGTGGGAGAGATTGTGCTTGGATGTCTGGAGTACTACCACTTGGGGGGAAAATGTGTAGCATTCCAACAGATATAATTAATGACAAGTGTTGTTGTCTTTCTCCTGTGCCATCCACCCAATGGCTGCCTGGTGCTGACCTCTTGCTGTCCCGCTGACCTCTCCAAAGTTTATTTTAAAAAGGCATCCTTGCTTTCCCAAACTTTTCAGCTAGGCTTCCCTTGGGCTTCTTGTTCAGTGCATGCCCACAGACTATGCCTGTGTCCACTGCTCAGTGATCAGACACAAGTGTTTCCATTAGAGGGATGATTAATGGAAACTTCCTTGGGAATGGGAAAGGGAGAAGTGGGTTATACAAGTCAAGAAACGTGTTAAAGCTGAACAAAGAAACTTTGTTTCTTTGTTTCAAAAATAACTTATTTTTCAAGTGTGCTGCAAATTGTCCTTACTCACTTGGGTCCTGCCCACATCAGTAAAATGCTGCAGTTGTTTCCACAGGGGTGGGCTTGAGAGAAGTTTGTGCTTTCAACCCACTTTGTAGTGAGTGACCACATCAAATAATTCCGTCGGCTGAACTGGCTTTTTTGTTGGCAGATTTAGTAGATATGGGGTTTAATGCTGCATAGTGCAGGTGCATGGAATTTTCTACATCTAAATGCAAAGTAATAAAACAATGACTGAAGAGTACAGAGGAATCCAAACTGGCTATTATGAGAGTGCAGCTGTCATGTTACTCCTTACTGGTAGCATTCTCCAAACAGAAAACTGCATGACTTAGTCCTTCATTTGCATGATGAGGATCACAGATTCTGTCTGATCTCAAGCCTCTCCTCACTTTCTGCTTACCCTTTTCCAGTTACAGGATGTTAGAGGCAAAAACCTGCTCCTCCACTCCTCATAGGCACCATGTTAACTCTTTGAATATCCAGGGATAGGGTCCACCCTGTCAGCCAAAGCAACCTGCAAATTGAAGCAGCACAGCAGTGATATGGGCACAATGACTAATTTTTCACTGCTGAGGGAACTGGTAAAAAACACTAATTAGGGACAGAGAGACTAATAAACTTGGGAGGAGACTAGAAGCTCTGTGCTGCTGATTCCCAGGGAAAGCAGAGGGCTGGAGTTTCTAGCAGTACCAGGTAGGACCTTCCACAATGCTTTACAAGGAAGAAGCTTTGCTGTTCTTCAGGAGAAATCAGAGCTTTTGTTGCTTGCTCTTTTTAGTCTAACAGTGTATTAAGAGCTTTGAAGAGACCACAATAGAAAATGTTACCTTCCCACAAAGCAAACAGCATGGGTAGCAACTCTGCCTGCCAAACATCGCTGTTCATCAGAAACAAGCAACCCTGACTACTTGGTAAGTTGTTATTTGACATGTGCACATCATATTCTCTATGGAGTCAATTTTTCAAGGCTAAATCTTGTTCCTGTTGCCAAATCAGAAAAACTGGGCAATTGCACTATAGGGCAGAAGGGAGACTGATGCATGGGGCTGGAACTGCTGTTTTCCAGGTCTGAAGCTCCTTTGCCATCTGTACAGTAGCAAATAAATTCATTCCATGTTTACCCGCACAGGCACAATGTGCCTGTGCTGGCTGGGACCTCCACGTGCCTCTGCAAAGGGAAGGCCTGCCCCTCCCCTGCATAGCAAGGGCATTCTGCTTTTGTGACATCTGGGCCACTGCAGCTGTTATAAGGAGGGGTTTGCTCTTTTTAGAAATTATTAGCCAAGTAAGCGTGTTGTTTATTAAAATATGCAGTGTATGTTGTAAACTTGTAACTGATATAGAAAATACCAGCAAATGATTCTAAAATTTATTGAAGACTTCTTTGTGTCCCTACTCCAGTGAAGGGTGAGAGTTATATTTGATTGAACATGTAACCCAAAAATGCACATTTTTTCACTTTTGTATTTTGTCTTTAGAATTCATAATAATTTATATTTATTTATAAACATTGTAAGTTAAAATTGCATATGGAAAATCATATAAAAATATTGGAGGAAATTATTTGACTTTAGCTCTTCATATATGTTGAGCTTTGATGGAATCACTGCATTAGTTAAAACACGAGAGAGCTAGTGATCATGAAGAACAGATAGAATCTTTTTTCTCATGTTCCACCAAAACCACTGTTCGTGTACAAGTGTGTTGGTAACTCAGTGTGCAGCTGCTGGTAACGCTGATACCGGTAGAACAGCTTTTATTCGGGCATGATATTGTAAATAAGACCTGAAAAAGTTTGAAGGTTAGCAATATAGCAATATAAGAAGCATATACCACTATATGAAAGAATGAACTTTGTGTCAATTCTGCAGAACTTGCTTTCTTGAAAATGAGAATTTATTAATTTTAGTACAAAATATTTTCCCATCTTCTTAATGAAGTGTTCTTTCACAGTCTGTTAAGTATAATAATTATTAGATTTTTTTTCTCCAAGATCGCTGAGTTTTTGTTAGCTACCATTTTTCATTTCTTCTCTTTATATAGAGAATTTTGCAGCATTTGAATGATTGATATTCACTGTATTGCTAATTGTTGCACCCTTACTGGAGAAGACTAACAAGCTTTGTCAGTTCATTACTGCTTCTTTTGTTTACTTTTGTATGATTAATGCCCATTGTTGATACCAAGTTACAGTTCAGTCAATTGTGGCTTAATAACAAGAACGAAATTAATGTTAGGGAAATATAAATTATTAACCAATTTTCAGGGGTGGCTGATTCTAATGAAGTGAGTTTCTTTACTAAATGCATTTGAGTATCAAATTCCTCTGTCATAGCTAGAAAGAAAGGAGTGCCACAGCACTTGCAAATGGGCTTGCATTGTATCATTACCTCCTTATTTCGGTTAAACATTTTTTTAGCCTTGTGGAATCTAAATTGAGTAGAAACAGGGCAAAAGATGGATAGGTCATAGACCCCACCTTCAGGGCAGCTGGGTTAGTCCACTGCTTTAGCATTCTTAGTACTGTGTGTCTTGAATCTAGCGAAGCCTCACCTAAGAGGTGCACAGAGGTTTGCACTTTCTAGGCCATATCTACAGAGAGCCGGACCCTTTCACATCTCTTCTAGACAGGCAAATGTTTTTTCAGGTCTAGAACAGTTTGCTTACAGATGATAGGCAAGGTGTAAAACTACAGTTCTGAGGTAGAAACAGTCTACAGAAACACTGTATTTTACTGATAGGACTGCAAGGTCTTCAGCATTGGATCTTTTCTTTTGGTGAGTAGTCCATAGGGAAAAAACAATACGCTGTTTTGCATCTGTATTTCTAAAAATGAAGGTGAATGTATCCACTTAACAAATAAGGAGGACAAAATGGGGTTCATAGAGGAGCAGGTTGAAATACGAAAAGCAGTGGGGTCCATTAAGAAGCATTTTCCTTTTTGGTTAATCCCAGGCTCAGTTTTGTTTAGCCGAATGTGTTTTACAGTATAGTAAAAACACACAAGAGAGTGTGTCTCTTGTATCCTCAGTGTAGGGATTAAGTTAAGTTCTTTCTCTAAGTTTAAAAAAGTTTTCCTCATTTATGGGGAAAATTGATGGTAAGTATGAAAGTATTCCTTGCTGATGGCTCTTCCAGGGAGTTGCTTTATTTTTTGTTAGAACCACTGTAGTACTATCCTTTGCAGACTGACATTGGTTTACATCACAGTTTGGATGATCTTCTCCAGTTGTATAATCACAGACCAGCATGGGGAGTCTGTGGGTGGTTTTAAGAGATTTTCTAGGTTTCTTTGTTTCAGGAGTTTGGTGTCCAAACATTATATGATTTGTTTATACTGATTTCATTGTGAAGGAAAGAATAAGTCTGATCTCCTCCTTACTGTAACTCGATAGCATGACAGTTATCTCAAGCATGCTTTCAGTTAGGTCTTATTCGTGCTTGAGGAATATTACTGTTTAATATGCATAACATTATGCGTGTATTTTCTCTGCTTCTGGCAGCTCCCTTAGAACTCTAGTGTTTCCTTCATGCTCTGATTTTATTGTTTATGTGATAGCTAAAATTATTAAATTCTTAGAGCTAACTGAGACTGGACAAAGTTTTACTCTCTACTATCATTTAACTTACATTGGTATTTTTGCTTTTATTCTGAGTGTGTTGATTTTAACTAACTCAATTTTACTCTATGATGGCACAGTAAAATTGCCTGTATCCTGATCCTGGAAACCCTCTCAAAGGGTTTGCACACATGTGCAGGCTTATTAGATCATTTGCATAAAGAGAGCTTGAATAGTGAAGGATTATTATTATTTATCCTAATAGAATCTTTTATTAAGATAGAGCTGTATATACATTCACATGCCTTATACAGAAGACTGTTAAATGAAACAGCATCCTGAGGGCTTTCCCTCTTAGCTGTGGTTGGATCATTTCTAGTGGTTTCCATGCTTTATGCAGTAACATAGATTTACTCAGGAAACATGAACTCAGACACTGCTCTTGCCACAGCCTTCAGGTATCAGTAATTACATGTCACAGGAGACTGTCTAAATGCATGTGCAGCTATTTATCTACCTTCCCAGATAAGCAGAGCCTTCACATAACAAAACCTTAAAATACTCAGGATTGCTCAGACAAAGGATGAGAAGGAATATTACTGCATTGTACCAGTTAAAGAAGCCCCCAAAAGCAGAAGTACTGAATTGCAATTCCTGCTTTCATCACTTCTGAGCTTACTGCTAAAGTATCAATTAGATAAAGAACAGAAATTATCTAGGGAGCCTGGGGTGATGCTCAGGACAGCTCAGTAACGGCTGTGATCAGCCTGCGGAGTCAGACCCCTCCTTTTCTTTGATCCATGTATGTTGACTTATTTTTTTTGCAACAGCTGAATCTTCCCTATCACTGATCCTGGAGGTTAGATTGTCACCTAGGAGGTAGGATATGTAGCTTGTTGACCTAAAGCTAAGAAATCTGAAATCTGTATGTCTCATACTCTGGACAATAGTGCTCACATCTGTGCCACTGACAAAAAGGGGAATCTTATCTCCACCCACTTCTCTGGTGGTCACTTTCTCAATGACAACAGCGAGCTCTGCTCAGGTCTCTCAAAGAGCTGAAGAGCCAGCTGTCTGCAGGAGAGGACTGTACATTTGTAGACACCAGCTGACCAAGCTGCCAGGCCTCGCCTGTGGTCCTGGCTTTGAAGTTGAACTCCGGAGAGGACCAGGAGTTGACCCCTAGGCTTGGAGTACTTCATTGCCTGCAGGTACTCACTGTGTAGCTTTCTCAGCTCATTCTTCAGAGAAACCTGTCTGATCTTAATGCTGAGTAAAAAACCTGAGTACTTAACTTTAGACCTTTGATTTTATTCCAGGGATGTGCTGTTTAAAACTTCACTCTTACAGCGCCTAATTTGTAATTATTATTATTACAGCACCTGAATTTTTTATTGAATCTAATCCTGACAAGTTATTTTGTAACTAGCAAGATTTTGAGTTAGCTCTTTTTGACAGCTGTGGTTAATGAATTTTTATAATAGATGCTAGGATGAAATGATAAAATAGCCGTTAGCAGATCTTCCGTCTAAAGCCCAGTTGCTCGGTAAAGTTTTTGGTCATGTATCTGTATTTTTGACTGTAACTGTAAATGGAGGAAAAGCAGGTCCATAGATGCAGAACTCAGTTAATCAGAGTAAAGGAGCATCTAATCTTCATTAGTGACCTGCCAGTTGGAGAGGTTCCTGAATTTAAGAAGTTCTTGAGGAAATCTGGTTCCTGCTGTCTCTCTTGAAGCACTGTTTGAAGTACACAGTACCCAACATATACCATTCTTACCAGAAAAGCACACAGGACAGCAGTCATGGAATTGACTGAAGGTGCCTCTTACTATTCCTTTTACCTTTCTACCTGTGCAGTAGCAGACTGAAGTAGGAGTTAATGGCTAAAACAAATCCAAGTGAACAAGGCCAGTTCCTACTTAAATCAACACACAAACAGGAACAGAAGCTGAATCTGAGGGTAGATTTGGCCTTTCCATTAAAAAGGAGAACTGTAAGCAATCGAAAATATAAAAGAATCCAATAAAAAGTGCATCTACCACTTCACAAAACACACAGGAAGGAGGTTGCTGCTGATTTTAAGTGAAGACTAATCCTTCACCTCAAGACACATTTGCTAAGAAATGCTGGAATTTGTGTGTAAAATAGCAGCACTGGACTAGGCAGGGGGAAAATATGTCTTATGAGACTTTTCTGCAATGGTGTAATTTAACTTGATCACTGGAGTGATGAGTCACTGAAGGCAGATTAGTTTTTTATTTTACCTTAAGGAAATACCCAGGATTGTGAGGTAAAAGAAGAAGCAATGAAGTCATATTAAAGCTCCTGTATTGCAAGAAGGCAGGTCAAAATAGTCTACTTAAAAAAAAAAAAAAAAAAGAATATAAGCTTGAAAAGGAAAAGGAGGGACAGAAACAGTATAGGGGTTTTTTCTGCTAGAAACCCAGTTTTTTTCACTCCTGCTTGTTGTATAACACTTGAAAAGTATTCTCATACCCGAGATAGAGACCTGAGTCGGAGCATAAGGCTCAACCTCTCCTTTTCTGTACTAAGGAGCTAGACAATGTACAGCTTTCATTCATCCACCAGATTCAGCAGCATCTTTCCATTTCTCAGATACTGCCAGAATTCTCAGACCCAAAAGGTAGGTCGGACTTTATACATCTAATCTAAATTTCTAAAAATCTGTAGAAGACCTCTTTTTAAAACTTAACCTTTTCACTTGCCTCCTTCTGTCAGAATACATGATGCTTTCCATACACTAGCTCTCAAAAAAACCTGGCTTTATTTTGCAGTTCACCTCTAATTCCAAGCTCTGAGAGCTGGAAATGCTGGACACTATGGGCTAGTAAGGAATGTATAGGAGCTTAACAGCAGGAGCAACAGACCCAGGTTAAAAATTCAGTGACCAGGAACAAATGTGCCTTTTATTTCATCTCCCAGCTAAAATCCTAGATACAGTTTATTGGCTTTAAACTTTTCTCATTTAGTAGAATAATCTAAGCTTAGTGTTTCTTCTTAATCACATCCACTTAAAATGGGACATATATGGCTCTATAAATTAAGCTAGCACAGAAGTATTCTTTGTTTAAAAGACTTGGAAATTGCTTGACAGTTAACTATTAAATGGTATCTAAAATACCTGGAATTTTCCCTGAAGGGGGTTATGCCTCTACTGAAAATGACAAAATCAAATTTAAACCACAAATGATGGAAATGTACTGCTTGATTATCTCAAATTCAGGAGCTAAGTGTAGGTCTGAAAAACATGGAGCTAAAGTGTTTCTACAAGGTGATACAGCAGCTTAATGGCAGGGTCACCTTCTTTTGAATAAAACAGATTTTTTATCCCACAAAAGACATCAAGAGTACGAGTATTTCCATTCACTTTTAAATAAACTAGAGACCTGTTGAATTTTTCTCATAGAGACAAATCAGCAAGTGTGTGAATGGGGCACACCAAGCAGTCATTAGCCCAGTGGTTATATTTTGCACTTGTCTGCGATATTTTGACTGAAGTGTCCATCCCGGATCTAAAAAAACCTTTTTTCAGAAGTCATACATTCTCATAAAAAGTGTTTTCTTGGTTTAATATTTTTCTGAGGAAGAATTTTGACCAGCTCTCCACTAGACTCCTAGTTGAATGTCAGATCCAGCTGCTCACGTGTCCCCCTGAACAAATATGTGCAAGTCCCCTCTTTAAGGAGCAGCAAGACCTGCAGCATCCTTGTAATACTGATGTACTTCTCAAATTTGGGGTCCTGACATAAAAAAGGCTGGAATGAAGGATATGGTGTTGCACATACCCAAGTGAAGGCAGGGAGCCAACAAAATGCCGTTGTAATTACAAGTGAACATTCTTGTATCATAAAGCTGTAAAGAAAAAGCTATAAATCAGAGCTGGCCTGGTGGTCCCAGGCAGCAAAGTGCAAAAGATTTGAGCTCATTCCCTGAGCTCGCCAGGAGTGGGATCCTCATGGCAGCAGCGGCTCATTCCAAGGGAAGGGCATTCCTCTTGTCTCCTGAGTGATGGTCATGAAGCAGTGATTCTGGTGGGAGTCAGATCCAGCCTTCAGCCCTGAAGGAGTGATAGTCTCAAAAGTGCTGGCCATTGTGAAAAGTAAAGCAAGCTGTGAACCAGAGGAATCTTGTCTTCAAGAGAGTTTGTGTGTGTGTTTAGGAGCCTGCTGCTTTCAGTGTTAGCTTTGTGCTATTGTTGACATCCCAGTATTGGATCACTTGTTGTACCTGAGGACATAAGATTGTCCTTTAATTCAGGTAGTTAGTTTCATATTTCTATACACTCACTCATGACAACAAATCATGCTAAAACCTTCATATGGACATAGAAAAATGCAAAGAAATTAAGTAATACTATCCAAAATGTCACTGCTGATGTTCCCATCCCTAATGAACGTGGGCCCAAACTTAAGCTTCAGTTAGAAACGGGCTTTTCTTCTATCCTGGAACATTCTTCCTCTTTTCTTTTCTGACGTCTCACAAACATGTAACTCTTTAAAAATCATTGATCTGTCTGGATAATTTACTAATTTCAAAAATAACTAAATAAGAAGTAGGAAGGTTGGAAAGTATGAAGGTTGTTAGCATTGGGCAGTTTTCTAGAGACATTCTTTAATACAAACTGTGTGTGTGGACATTTCCTGTCCCTCTGAAAGATGTGGCTTGATCTAAGCCTACATTTACAGTTTGGCAAAATAAGATGATGTACAGTTGTTAAAATAAAATAATAAAAAAAAATCCTAAGGGTGTGCAAGGGATTACACCAAAACAAACCCCAAATTGACAGCTGCACAAACAGCACTTGCACAGCAGTGGTACTCAGCCACTAGGAATGCCCAGTTTCCCATCAGACTGGTAAGAATTTATAATTAATATCACATTTGGGGAGTCTTCTGTAATAAAACCACAATTTATTATGCTAACTTGATTATGGAAGAGATAAAGGAGAGTGGACAGATATTCAGTATTGTTTTGCAGAGTATGTTATCTCCCTGTTGATAGCAGGAAGAGAGCAAGACAGACGGTGTTTTCCAGTATCAGCCCCTACACTGGTTTAAGAGGTGCAATCCTGAAAGGTGAGGGGCTCTTTCCTGAACAGATGTGACCCCCTTCAACTCTGATAAACTTCCCAAAAAGATGAGGGAAATTTGTACCGCACAGGATGTGTTCAGCACATTGAGGGATTGAGTTAGTAATGTCCCTGATAATTGTGGATGCCTCATTGTAGGAGTCAGTTTTTATTTAAATTTTTTTAATAGGAGTATACACATCTGTCTTTATACCCAGCAGCTTTCCTGGCCCACAAGAAGTCCTCTGTGAATTTCCCCAACTGAGCTCAGTGGGATCTCTGTCAGCTGCAAGATTTATGTCATCTTTTTCAGTCCTGAGAACTGTTCCTTAAGCTTTTCACATCTGGATTTAATTGGAAAGACATTAAAAGACATTAAGTGTGCTGGAAAAGCATATTTTAGAGAAGATCTTTATAGACACTTCCATTAAAGGAGCTGATGGTTGTAGGTTAAAATGGGATGAGGACACGCCATCAACAGTTAGCAAAGACAAAATTATATTGCAAACTACTTCAGATGAGAAGTTTGTCCTGTAGCTCTTGGATCTGACTCTGCTCGCACTTAAATCAACTTCAATTAGGAAAAACATACCAGCTAATGCAGTGAAAGAATACTCTAAGATCAGAATCAAAACTTTTTCCTTTTGGAAACACTCAAATTTCTAATTACATGCCATATATGCTAAATATAATGCTTTTAGCTGTCAATCTAGATTTGGTACTTTGTTGGACATACATGCACTCTTGTAAAATGAGACTTGGAGAATGAAGAGGGGGATTGGTCATTAGGGCTCTGAGGGTGGAAGTATCCTTCTCTGAATGCCAGCGTGCGGGCCACAGGAGTAGAGTTTCACAGAAGCAGAGATAGGATAGAATTTAGTACATGGGCTTCATTACAGATGTTGTAATGCAAGAATCTACAGCCCTAAACTCCCCCATTGTTCCAGCTGCAATTTGCTGCTTGAAGAAACCAATGGCCAGTGCTTTGCATTAAGTGTAATCTGTTGCTTTTGTCTTCAAACCAAAGTTTCTAGTCATGTTTAGACTGACAAGCGCTTAAAATTTAAGGTAATGGTCTCAGTATGAGAGAATAAGCATTCTTTCATTCTAAAATTGCTAAAACCAAGGAATCTGATATTTAGGAAATTGCTCCCATGTCTAAAGCAAAGTGTATGGTCTTTAGACATAAAAATATGTCAAGTCTAAAGAAAAAAATAGGTAGTTTTGTTAAACATTGCAGGGGGAAAGTACTCTTTAGATTATTTCAGCAAAAAAAATTGTGAGAGGCTCTCACCAGTCATCTTCTCCTAAAAGGGAGTCTTTTTCTCCACTATGTCATAGAAAATGTTTTGCATTGTTGGGAAGATGATAGCTTGATGAGTGATAGTGATAGGAATGAGGCATTTGAATTAAATGGCTGCAGTGCAGTCTTTTAAAATTTTCTATCATTAAATACCTTTATTTAGAATCCCCCTCTTTCTAGCTTGGCCTATGAAAAAATGCATGTAAACTAGTAAAACTGATTCTTACGTTTATTGCCTGACCTTGGGCCAGCTCTTTCTGTCTCATGCTCTGTCTCTTTGGTTTCCTTCTCTTTAAAAACAGCATTAAATGAACTACCTCTGTTCCTTAGTGACACTTTGTCTCATGAAAAAGAGGATATTTGCAAGGAGAGGCAAAAAGTATCTAAACACCAGTGAGTGTTTTTTACAAGTTCAGTTTACTAAGCGAAAGAGTAACCATGTTGATGTAAGTATTGAGTAATGTACTTGATAGCTTGAATCTTGTTGTATACCGATTTTGGTGTGGATATTTGGGAATTCATAAAAATCTTTTAATATCTTTTTTTTTTGACCACTGTGCATGAGCAATTGCCTAAGAAAACCACTTAAATAACAGAATAAATGCTTATAGCTCATTAAGTTTGTTAAAAGAGTTCTAGCTATATTTACATTACTATATGGGTCAGGGCCTATCCCCTCATCAGGAACAGCACGGTCATTTATGTATTGATACCTTTGTAGTGAAGGCAGTGGCAGTGATGTCAAAACCAGGATGTAACTGTGGAGGTCAAATAAATGAAGAGGATTGTCTAATACAACATATTTTAGAAGTCACTGTAAACTCTTAGGCAGTCAAGAATCTCAGTCCACTTATTTCAAATCAAGAGGTCAAAATATTCTGCAATACATATTGGGTTAATGACAGCAGACTTGCAAATCTATTGCAGTGATGTGGAGAAATGCCTATAAATAAATAAATAAACCAAATCATTCTGAGAACACAGCTGACAAGGATATTTTCCAGCCATCAGGGAAGAGAAAGTGATTCATGGTCTTTCTTCAATGCTGGTGCAGGATTTTGCCTGAGGATATAAATTCTGCTGTTTTCAGTTTTACATTTGAATCGGTCTTTCTTAGAATCTCCTTTAATTTTTGTCTGCATCTTCTCAATCATGCTTGAGTGTTGTCTCAGTTGCATGATTTAAACCTCTACCTACTGGTACAATAATTGGCCATCTAAATACTCTCATTTGGAAGTCTCTAATTACTGAAAGCACCTATATTACTTAGATGTGTACCTCCTTCTGAAAGTTAGTGTTTAGGTAGCCTTTGTATAAGGATTAAGATTAGAAGCAAGATTAATTTAAGATTAATTGCCATCTAGTAAAATTCTGTTGTATATATGTAGTATAAACACTTGGAAATTTAATTTTAAAATATTTTCTTTCATGTTCATAAGTAAGCTGTGATGATGTATGATTCTTTCTGTATTTGTTCTTGGAATTGCAGCAACTGAAGGAAAAATTGAAGTTTTGAATTTAGAAATAAATTTACTTTAAAAGAACTTCCAGATTTCTAGACAAAATCTAGAGCAGATACACTGAAAAGATACTGGAAATATCTGATAAAAGATTTACTTAACTTTTAATTCTATTTTAACTATCTAAGAGTTATTTTGACTGCTGGTACTGGGGCCCAACTTTCACACCTCACTTCACCATTAGAGGATGTACACATACCTCAGTAGATACTGACACTGAATCTGAAAGCCGTTTTGAGATGTTCTTGAAGAAACATCAACTTACTGGTTTCCTGCATAAATCATCATGAAAGCAAAAGTCTTGGTAGGACTTGAGGATGTTTCTGCTTTCAACTGGGAATATGTGTGTGGGAGGAGTCTGAGAAGAAGCATATTAAAGATCAGTCCCGTACAGTCCGAGCCCCACATAGATCCTTTAGCAATCCCTTCTTCTCTTATTCCTACCCACAAGTAAGAACACAACCTAAACTTGGCAACTAGACTAACTTCTCCATGCTGGATTAATCTCTTATATTGTGTTAACTGAGATGTATTTGACTTTAAGTATTATTCATGAAATCCTCTTCATACAAAAGCATACCTTTTACTAATTTTTAAACAGGTGCTTTTCAGCATGCTTTTCTCTCTTTGTGACTGGAAAGATTTGTATCACCATTAAAACAATAGAGCTGTCTCACCGCAGATGATTATGCAGCTCTTTCTTGGGCTTTGAGAGAATGCTTCACCATTCATTGTTCCTGGAATTACTGCATGGTCCCAAGAATGGTGGTCAGATTTCTAGTGTGGTGGTTCGCATGGAAAATAAGCCATGCCCAACTGATTCTCTTAAGTGTTAAGCAGTCCCGTTACTTAAGTAGATGAAGTAGATGAATTTAGGTTGAGGATCAAAACCTATAGAAATAAAATTCCATGTTGAATAGTGCCTTTCATTCCATGCACTTCTCAGAATATTAGAAGACGTGTAGGAATGAGTACACGTGTCCAATAAAACTAGGTGGAAGAAGGTGATATGCATGCTGTTGTTGATAGAAGCTCTGTTTAATATATTGGAAAAATTGTTCAAGAACAGTTAATCCTTACTTTAGGATTACCCCCAGAAAGCTGGCAAGGTCAGGCTGTACATGGATTGTGTGTCATTTAAATTCTGGCTGCATGAGTTGCCTGGGGGCAGCATTAACTACTATGTGGGACTTGTTCTGAGCTACATCTGTGAATCATCACTCTTTGTTTGAAAATAGTGGACTACTCCTATCCTCCAAGCTCCTTCTCTTGACAGGCGCCATCAGTAGCGTTAAGCCTATCAGGTGACTATGCCTTTGTGCAGAGATTAATCAGTTTGGAAAATGCTATTTCCATGTAAACTACATGAGTTAATCAGATTATAACCCTGTGTTTTTCATGCATATCATAAATCATATGAGGAAGGAGCTTAAAGTCATTTAATTAAGGTTTACTCTTTGTGCTGTGAAAAGCCTTTCTGAACTTAATATTCAAACAGATTTTAACATTGGTTCACATAAGATTTAATCAACTGGAGAGAGCAGCACATTGCAAGGAAAGCAATGAAAACTCCTAGTAGGAGCTGTTGTTTGCAATATAGTAAATTCATTTACTACAGAAGCTGTGGGGAAAAGGGATTTGTTTGCAATACTTAGTATTTGTTCAGCTTGTATGTAGCCAACCTGACAAATCCAAGAGAATTAAATAGGTATGTTAAGGAGTCAAATTGTATATACTTTGTGTGCATGTATATAAGTCTACACAAACAAATATATCTTTGTGTATTTCTGTATGCACGAAGTATTGGGTGTGGGCAAGTTAAAGCCAGGTGGAAGCTTAGTCAAAAATTTCTTCATCTAGAGAAATCAAAAACAACCATCAAGAGCAATAATTTGAATACATACAAATTTAAATAGTTGGTCAGTTTTGGGACACCGAGCCTTCAAACTCACCTCTATAGCTGTAATATTTTTGGGGTTTTTTCAATAGCCTTTACATGTGGAATAGAAATCCACATATTAAAAAGTCATGAAGTGCATCTCATCACTGATGCAGACAGCTTTGCTGCAATGCTATTGCAGAGCTGACATTGCCTTTTGAAGCCTCAATAGTCAGGGAGAGGGAAAGAAATTAACTGATTCGGGGGACGTTTTTTCTTTTGATTTAGAAAGGAAATAAACATGGATTTGTTTGTAAATACAATTGCTTCCAGTTTTGCTCATGCATTAACTCTGCTGTTGTCTAGGCTTTTGGCTTGCAACTAAAATCCAGGACTAGAGTTATATCTGTCTATCATGGTAACCTGGTATGCAAACATGTTCTCAAGCCTAAACTCGAGCAACAGAGACTTGTTGATGCATATGGCATGTGACTACAAGAAATATGACAACAATGAATCACTTGACTCTGCAAACTCTGTCCTGAACTAAGACTCAGCTACTAAAGACAGTAAAATCTTGTCCTTCATGACCTTCTCTGGACCCTGACAAGTCAGTCTTGCAGTTTCTGCCTGTAATTTTATGTCTTCAGAAAACACTGATGAAGGCCAAGCTGAACATGTTTTTTTATGTACTTAGAAAACCGATGTTTGGAGGCATATCACTAGTGAACTAACAGTATGAAGCAGTGTGTTTATTAGGATTGTCTCAGACCTCCTTGGTAAAGTCAACTGGAAGGGCCACAGAGAACAACAAAATTTTACAATTTTCAGTTTCATGGAATAAGCTGAAATGTAATACAAATTTAAGAGGAAAAACACAAACCGCATACTGTGTTAAAACAAACATGAAAATTTTATCGTGAGGATGTGATCTGAAATGCATATGGGCTAGTGGAGTGCCTGTCTGCTGTTCTTGCTAAAGAATGATCTAATGTTACTAGATTGTCATTATAAGACACTTAATCCCCAGAGTGAGAAACAGGAAGAATATTTACAAGTTTCAGTGCTATTTACTAATTGCCAGCTGACTTGAGGAAAGCTAAAAAATGACTGGAAACATCCATTCCCATCCTGATACACACACATACTAATAATGGAAATGGCAGCCAAGACAAACAGCTAGCAGTGCGGTGCATCCTGTTGGCATCGTATTTTTGGCACTGTTGTAGCTACACAGAAAACAAGTGATACAAGAAATGTGTAAGGACATCTGTTCTGTAACCTATGGGGCTTCACTCACAAAACAGTTGTAAAATCTTCTGGGGGAGAGAAAAATTTCTCTATATCTGTGCAGATGCTCTATTGTAAGGAAAATATCAATGGAAGGAAGTGTTGAGCCCTTAAAAGAGGAAATTGTTCACCAGATTCACTGTCAAATGTTCCATTCTTTTCTTTCCTTTTCGTTTAACCTAAGTTATCTGCCATTCATAAGTTATATTTAAGCCAAGTGGTGTAAATCTATTGGGACTAATAGAATTGAATCATGGATGAAATTAGCCTGGTGTCTGCTTGTAACTCTTCTTCACTGCAGATTACTTGAGCTCTGTGTCACCCTGCTGCCTATTCAGGTCACAGCCTCTAAGCTACCAGCTTCCTTCCTGAATCCAGCATCTCCATGTCTGTCTAGGGGCATGACGGGGAGGGAAGAAACATTAAAGACATCTATTAAAATCCAAAGTATTGTTTACTCACCTGCTTCTCTTAGCTTGCTGATCCTTCCAAATACAAGCAGGCTATGGGAGAAGGAAAAGGGGGAGGTGTTAGTACACTGCAAGGCTCTCTCTACCATTCTTCTACTCCCCTTCATCCACATCCCATGAATGGACCTTTTAAAAAGGAAATAAACTTTCCCAAAACTCAAATCTTGTTGCAAACATTGGGATATAAGAAGTTAGGCTTCCCCCACAGGTAACTTACGGTGAGTAAGATATGCTTCCATGAAAAAGAAATCGGACCTCATATAAACCTGGAACACATTAGGAAACTGGAAATTAAAGAGGGACTGTGAGGTGCAGGAGGTTGAGAGAACCTGGGGAAGAAAAACTTAACCCTGGGAGCAGCTGGAGGTCTTAGGTGGGAGAGCATTTAGGAGCTGGAAGAAAAAGGCAGACTTCAACAGCACTCATAAAAACACCCTGACACCTGTAGCTGGCAGATTTAGGATACAGGCACAGGACTAATGCCCTGCCGATTGGCCCCTCTGATACTTGGTGTTACAAATGCAATAGGTCTGAGATTTTATCTTTTATGTCATATTTCAGTTTGGGAAAGGCATGGCTTGAAGAAGGGTGAGATGGAGCAGTGAGACTGCACCATGTTATAAGCATTAGGACTTGGAAGTTGTGTTGGTATTAAACATGCTTATCATTGAACACCTTGAATCATATTTTCATTTTATGTGTTTCCTCTAATTGTTCCATATTTACTTTATTGACACCCCTATGCTCCCATGCTCCCACTGACACCCAATGATCCATGCTTACAGGCAAATTGTCCATTATTTTATATTGTAGTACTTCTTCCCTTGATGATAGAAGAGGAGAGGGGCTCTCTTGATCTGATTCTATTAAGATAGTGGCTAATATTCATCCAGGAAGTTTCAAATCAGTTTTCCTGGAAAACAACCCTGAAAGCTGCTCTGTAATCCTGTAATTTATGTGGGAAGCCTTGCAATTAGTCTGTTTTGTGAGTAAAACAGTAGTAAGTAACAGAGCTACTCAACAATTCTAGAATTAGGATGTTTGTGTTGGTCTAATTAATCTCTTGATGATTTTGCGATTTCAGTTACCCCTAATTGACACCAGACTGTTCTGCAGATCATATGATCAGTCTGTGATTTAATCTTGAATGAAACTTTACTTGGCTCTACTTATAAACTCTGATCAGGGCCTTTTCGTCCAAGTCACTGTACAAACAAATAACCTGAACACATAGTTCTTCCACAATAAGTTTACAATTCACACATCAGACCAGGAAGCTAAGAGTGGATATGAAAAAGTAAACAAGGTGGGTTGAGAAACATATGAGGTAGCAGTTTAACTGTGTGGGAGGAGTGGATGTCTCAGCTTCTCTCCTTGCAGTGCTACCTGGTAATGGGCTTTGGCTTACCATACATAAAAAGGAAGGAAATTCTGATAGTTTTGCTAATGTGCATCAGGAATAAATGGATATGAGAAGACAGAAGATTCTTGGGTGCCAATCCCTACCCGTTGGATTCTTTCTCACAGTTGCTAACCCATGGGCAATTAAAGTACAAGGAAGCATAGGAGACCGAATCACTCCCCTTCCTCACGTGATGAGTAGAGCTTGCATTGTGATGACAAGGACCTCAGGGAGAGGAGGAGAAGAGAGAAATCAGGATGAAGAAATGTGCTGGGTTACTGGAACAGAAAAGTTAAGAAGAGAGTAGTTGAAAACCCTCATTACCACTGGAGGAATTATTTGTGGTGAACAGTGATTTTGCGGTGCAGTCAAGATCAAGGATGGAAAGACAGATGGTAGTTAGATCTTACAGGCATAGAGAATGCACATGTGAAGCTTCAAGGGACACTATGAGGTGGTAGAGAAAGAACTGTTATGAAGAATGGAAATATACCAAAACATCAAGAAAAACAGAAGAAATGAGGAAAGAGAGAATTCTCTCTGGGGAACTCAGCGAGTGATAACAGTGAAAGATCCAGTAATGGGACCTCATACAGGGGGCTCAGAGAACACATGGTAAAGGTGGAGTGGATTGTAGGTAACAGTGACAATCTGAGGTTTACCAAGAGACTTTATAAAATGTTTAGCTTTTTTTTTTTTTTTTGTCAGGGCACAAACCATATCATTTCACAGACTAGAAAGATTCTAGTTTCATGCATTATGGGTAGGAGTACCTTGTACAGCCCTCTGAGGCTTTAGCAGCTAGTCATTACTATAGACAAATATGGGACACATGGTCTTTTACTTTAGGGCAGCCTGGCAATTTTTGTGCTGTTATTCATCTCACCAAAATACACATTGTCTAATAATATTTAAGTTGTATAAACATTCCTTTCAAGCGAAGGAGCTGTTGAGAGAATCCAGGCAAAGGATTAGTACAAAAGCAAATCTAGTACTTCATTACAATGGCAGCTCCTGTTCCAAGCAGGGTCCCTGTTCTCTGAGGGAAGTGAAGATAGAGACCTAGATTCTTTCTGTCCCAACACATAGGAAGAGAGCAACATTTGTTGCTTAATCATGAACAGTTCTTTAGGGCCTGCAGTCAGTTCCACTGCTGGAGGTGTTACCTTAGGGCAAAATGTCTGTGGAAAGTCACCTTTTCTTTCCCCTGTGATTAGTTCTGAATGCATCTCAGGAGGAAGTGATTAAAAAGCAAAATCCATTTTGCGGTTCTGCTTTACATTTCACCTTTGCAGTAGAACTGACCTCAGCTCTTTTATTGTGCTGGCTCTGTTTTCAAAGTTGGCCATGTGGCGTCAGAGAGTTTCATAATCAACCTTTGCTGAATCAATTATAAAAAATAATTATTTTTTTTACCAAAGCAGATAGAGGGAAGAGAAGAAGTGGGGCTCATAGCAGATGAAGCAGAAGTTGGTCAGTGAAGAATGCAGAGGAAAACGCTAGATAAAAACTGACTGTTCTTCTATTCCTGATTCGCCCTAATCACCCCATATTGGCTCCCTGTCTAGTACAATTCACTACCTGTGTATAAGAGATCAGGCTGTAACATTGTTCCAGATCTGACTTTGGAGTGCTGGTAGTGTCCTGCTGAGCCTCTTCCCACTGCTCACACCTTCTGCAACCATCTGCAAGATAGGAGTTTGTCCATAGGATCTCTGGGAAGTGTGGGCTCTAGGAAAGCACATGGGGAAGCTGGAGAGACTTTACAGCCAAAAAGCCAAGAATCCTAAAAGTATATCCTATTCTTCATATAAGTGATGAAGCTTGCATTGACACAAAGGGGAGCCACTCATATGCCCAGGAAGAAGGAGATCTCCTCAACCCATGCACAAGCCCAGCTGTTTGTCATGGAGCTGTTGCATACCCACTCTGTTAGCTCTGTAGTCTAAATTGCTTCAATGTACAGGAAATGAATTAAATCTAGAATATCAAAACACACACCTTCCTTCATTTGGTGCTAGTACAATTGTGTCACTGGGTTTTTTGACAACTCATTTTTTCTTTAGGCAGCATTAAGTGCCTTGAAACAGTTTTCAGAACAAGGACTGGATCCAGTGGAAGGAGCTATGAAAGTTGAGAACGGATCACATGAAAAGTAAGTACCATTTAAATCCTCTGCATTTTAATGCCTGCGTGGCACGGTAGATAAGAAATGTTAATTAAGAGCTTAGTTGCCCTTTTAAACCTATGCAAAACTATTTCCTCTGGAATTTATGTACAGTTTGTGTCAATTTGAGAGGATAAACATGATTTCAGGTTTGGCATTACTGATACTGTTTACTAATTACACAGTCATTCCTATAGAAAAGCTAAAGAAAAGGATTTTCTTTCCATTGTATGGATTCTGTGTAAGTAGCATAACATGATTTTTGTCAAATGTGTTATAGCACATGATATTGCCTGTAAATAAGCATAGCTGTCTGCCAATAAGTCATTATGACTGCAAGCTGAATTTTTCCTCAGAGAATTTAAAAGTTGAATTTTTTTTCGGGTCTTAAAAAACTCTGATATGGAATATTAGCTCTAAGTAGGAGACAATAGAACCAGGATTCACACTGGATTTTAAATTATTTAAGAAAGTGGGATTGTCCATCCAGTAAACGTTTTTTTTCCAGCTGCTAGTCTGTTTATGTAGGAAAGTAGTCTTGTGTTACTAAATAAATTAGGAAGTAATAGAATAAAAGAAGTAAGTCTAAAAGTGGCACTTGGAATTTTCAGTAGATATATTGTAGCTATTTATAAACTAATTTAATCAGAAACATTTTTCCATATGATCTCATCAGCATACTATTTGAACATAAATATTGTTGTTTCACTTTAAAATGTTACCTTCCACAGTGACCTTTGAATCTCATGTGCCATCTGGTAATAAACATGTCTTAAAGATGTGCAACCCTGGACCTTACCACTCTTGTTAATGTATTAATCTTTCAGACAAGTCAAGCATCTGGGAGAGAAAGCAGACAATAAACAGACTAACTCAGGCACCATTGCTCAGGACTGCAAGGATTCAAAGGCTGTCGTCTAGGAGCTTCCCAGCACCCACGGCTGCCACTGCATCCTTATAAACCTGTCAACACGCAATAGGGTGTATGTGTACAAGGAAATGAATGACTAATACCATTATTTGAGTCTTATGTGAAGACAACACTATTCTAACACAAGAGATAGTATACATGGTACTGTTTATTCAACTGTGGAAAAAAATAAAATTGAACACTTCCCTTAGACCTCGAGATGAGACCATAACTCAATTGCCCAGAGGCAGAAGAAGTCTGATCGTGTTACTGGAGGTTAAAATAACAATGAATTAACAAAAAGTGTTAGGGGAAAAAAAAGGGAAACTTTAAAATTGATAAATATTGAAGAAAACAAGTCAGCATTGGTTCAGTTATACAATTTTTTGTAGTGTAGTTTTAAGTTCAGCTTACTGTTTTTTAAATAATGCTTGAATATTTTAAAATTAACCAATGACAGTGCTGTGAGAATTGTAGTTGTTGTCTTCATATATAGTCATACAGCTTATCTTTTTATGCAGACATTATGCATTCTTCATTCTATATGAATATGTATGACTTTAAGATGCACTACTCAGAGTTGTATGCAAACAGAAGTTTAAATCTTGACAAGTATTTGCTTAACATGAACAGATGTTAGTTATGATCATTTTCAATATACTCCAGGGAAAAAGCAGATATGGTATTTGATTTTCCTTGCCATAATCAATTAAAGAGGCGTCTTGCCTCCAAGCAACATTTTCCCCTTCAATTCTGCTCTCTGTTGTGTGAAGCACATCTACACCCCATTCTGTGTGTTGTATCAACCCACCGTTTGCATCAACTGAGTGTTTTTAATCTCTGCATTCGACCAAGAGCAAAAGGGAGGACTGCAACCTTATCAAGCCAAGGGTGGAAACTGTTGATGTAAAGATCATTCTTTTGTGAAAGGAGTGGCGGCAGAGATAAGACCTGTGGCTGCTCTGTACCAGCATATTTCTTTTAAGTGTGTGGCCAAATGCAGTAAAACCACATCAGTTCATGTGTACAATGACAGTGTCTTCTCTTTCTTTATCACTCACTAGTAGGACGACTAAGAGAAAAAGTGGAAAAGAAAACAACTAAAAGCTAACAAATGACTGGCTACCACACCAAAGCCAGGTTTCAACCAAGCTTTCCCCATGCCACCACTTTCTACAAACTTACTGTGTTAGACCAGACATGATGGTATTTAGGTAATTTATTTATCCAAAATACAGACTATTTTATTTAATACAAAAACCAGATAAAGTTTAACTGCTTAACAGTCAGGACAACATTGCACAAGATTGTAGAAGCACAAAAACCAGAGATCACAACTCAGTGACTCACACAGAAAAGCAGAGGAACAACAGTGTGAGGAAATGGTGCAAGGTACAGTGGCATTGATTCACCTCTGGGACGGGCTTTCAGGGGAACACGCATCCTGCTCTCACAGAACAAGAGCTTGGAATCCTTTTTTCTACTGCATGTTTCTCATGGGTATGATTCACTCTCAGCCCCAGCAGATAAGGAGTCTTTGTTCTAAAAGTTTGAAGTTTTCTAGGGTCTGACTTCATAGAAGGGTCAGGAGTAAGCCAAACCTTTCAGTTCCCAGAGATTTGCAGGGGCGTTTGGCACCTGGCAGACTCAAGTTATTCAGGCAGCAGCATACAAAAATAATTAGCTCTTGCACACCACCTTTCTCAGGAATATGTTACCTGCCTAATTGGCAGCTGGAGCAGAAATTCTGCTCCTTCAGTTCATCAGACAGCTCAAGGAGCTCAGAAGCAGCATTTCCATGCTTTAGCTGTACCTGCCACTACACAAGATACCAATGGCATTACTGTCCCCTCTCATGGAGAACAAGAACAAAAGGAAGAGGCAAACCCATTCTTCTGTCCTAAGGGTAAGATGCTGTGCTTACTGGGGAGAATGAGACAAGGAGACTGGCAGTATTGTCTCCCTGGCACTGACAGAACCTCCGTGGTATGTTCCCCATCCCAGTAAACTTAACATTAGTTGCTTTGTTGCAGGTGGGCTCTGCAGTGAGCACCAGCCTTGCTCCAGTGCATGTGGAGTGCAGCAAAGTGATGCTCAACCTACTCTCAATGAGAAAATTGCAAACAAACCAGCTGTCTAGGCCCAAGAGAGCTCATTCAGCCTCTCAAATCAAGCCAACAGTAAAGAAAGAGTATCTCTGTGAAACTCTTATTTCAGATTCTCTTTCTTGTCAGAACTACGCTTGATTCTGATTCTGGCATAAAAAAAAGGCAAGTAACTGAGCTGCGGGGCTCCCTTTTTTCTCAAAACTGTAGAAACATGGAGCAGAATAGGGGAGGAGGGTCATATAGTAGCAGAATTTCTAACTATTTTCCAAAAGCAGGGTTGACTAATGATGGTTGTAATCAGAAAGTCTGTGCAGCCTTATGTCAAGTGCACACAGATGGCAGTTTCAAAGCACCTCCCAAGCCACAGGTTAAAAGCTTCATCACAGAGGCCCCAGTGAAGGCTGACAGAGCTTTTCCTGGAATAATCTGAAGAAAGAGTTCCTGCTCCCTACAGGTACCAACAGCATCACAAAGACCTCTGTATGGAGCTCATCAAGATACTGCACCTGAACACCACAGTGCCATTTTTGTGTCATTAAGGCATTCCAAGGTTCCTGTGTCAGTGGAGAGATTTCAGTCTGTTCCACCTGCAGCATTTATTTTCCCAAAGAATATCCTGCAGTATTCCCACACATATACAGAAATGCATTTTAGTTTGGCACTATCACTAGCAACCTCCCAAGAGCTTGAGCAAATTCTTGCATCAGTGATGTTGCAGTAACCACTGGACTTGTCTCCAATCTTCAGTCTTGTTGGTTCACAGCTGTTTCTCTTAGTTCTTGAGCTGTCAGTGTCTGAAAGCTGCTGGGGAGGAACTAAGTCTGATAATCTAATAACTACTATATTTTTCTCCTGTAACCTGGTGTTTTTTCAATTTTTTGCTTTCTAAGATAAGAACATGTGGAACTGAACAGACTTTAGTTTTGTTTAAAAAGTAGCTAATGATGGACACTGAAAGACTATCAATTTGTTTGAATGTTACTATTAGTTCTAAAAGGGTTGTTTGTTTTTCTGACAGCAGTTAATATTTTGAATTTTTTATTCTTTAGATTATATGTTCTTTGAGATATAGATTTTGTTCAACTTCTGTTTGCAAAGCACCAAGTGCAGTTTTGTTCCCCGTTGCACATGCATCCCACACATCTCATCCTATGTCTCAGAGCACTTTCAAAGATGAGCAAATGCCGGGTTTTCCATGTTTTCTTAGATCCACAGAAGTGCATTTAAGGTTCAAGCTGATCCTTAGGAATAAGGCAGGAATAAGGAACAAGGCTTAGGATAGCCAGTTTGCCTATCTAGCAGACTACTGAGGGAACTGTTCTCAATACTTTAAGGACTCAGAATACAAATTGTCATCAGTTTTGAACCTATAGAACTCATTAATCAAGAGGAATTCTGCTAAAGAGAAAATAGGACACTCAGGCATCCTCTCAGAAAACCTTTTCAACACCTTCCAGGGGTCAGCAAACTTAAGAACCTGCACAGGAAAAGGCTCATCACTGGGAGAATGGGGCATCTGATATGGCTCAAAGGGTGGGAATACACATGGTTAATCTTATATCTGAATTATCATCTTCAGTGGAACACGGTCCTGTCAACAACTCAGCACTCTGGCAGTTTCTGTTCTCGCATTGACACGTGTAGCACTCGTCTCCAAAGGGACAGATGTGCTGCTTCTGACAAATACAAAACACGGCAGCATTGGGGCCGTAGAGCTGCAGAACAGGGTTTAGATTTCTGTTCCCAGCCATCCCAGCATTCCCCTTCCATTTACAGTGGAGCTGAATTTACCTGTCAGCTAGAGTCCTCACTGAATTCAAGAGATAATTAAGCTGGCACTTAATTTCCCCCGATCAAAGTCATAGTCATAGGATTTAAAATATTTAGCACTTATCAGCAGCATTTGTAAAGGGTCTTTGGATAACAGCAGAGAGGAACCTTAGGAGTAGGGGAGTAGTTGGGGATGAATGACTGAAGGAATATGGAATCTCCTCCTCCTTGGCCTGAAGTGACAATGAAATCTAATCTTTCCTAAAGTGTATGCAAAGCCCTTGATCTCTCTGACAGTGCTTTACTACATGCATTTTATTGGTGGGTGGCTGCTTGTTATTGCTCTCATCTTTCTGTTCTTCTCCAATTCCCCATGAAATAGCAGAAGGTTTTCCATTTCCTGCAGTGAGAGTTGAGCAAAAATTTTAAGCTGGATTTGTTTTCCAGTTAATGGCAAAGGGCTGGGTTTTTGTTGGCTTGTTTTGAAACACTAAGCAAAAAAAATATGCTTGGTAAAATCTTTATACCTCTCCCAGTCCAATCCAGCATGCCCCACTCTCAGTTGCATCCCATAAACAGGTATTAGTTTCTTTGCTCAAATAAGAATGGTCTTTGCAACCCCTGAGAAAACTAAGCAGAGGGTGGAAGGTGATTTTTAATGATAGCAAAGACAAGGACTCTGTCAGTGCCCTGAATACAACATGGAATGACGTTTTGTGTGCTTTGGGAAGACATGGTTCTGCAACCAGTGAGAATGGATAATGGCTATCTTCCATCATCCTTCTGGCTTAAACATGGCAAGTTATCTGCCCTGGGCAACAGTGTTCAATGTGTATATTTGGCACAGCTCCCCAAGGACACCTCTGGAAGAACTGCAAGGAGAGAAGCATGTCCTGAGCAACAGCTTGCTCTGCCTTTCCCTCCTCATGGCCGAAGAACCCCCAGCTGAAGGCGTGAGGTACCGTCAAGATGAGGCACAGGGAAATGCTGCTTCTCCTCTGGGTATTTACCTCTCCTGCAGTCCTTGCTGTTTGTAACTGCATTCCTGAGGTGTGATATGAGCTGAGCAGGTGTGTACATCGGTAGATGAGACATGAATGAAGTGTTTTGGTGGTATGATTTCTATTATTCCACATGAGTGGCACTGACTTTTGTTTTTGATCATACAGCTTGTTATTTGCTTTATGCAGTTAGTCATGGTTGGCTGTGCACTTTTGTGCTTGGTGTTTTAACTCCATAGCACTTCAGTACAAAGGAAATTTTAAAAAACAGCAATGAAAATTGTTCTAATCTGTTCTTAATTAAATAGACCTCAATAATTGATTTATGAGAAGAAGGAAAGCTAAACAGAGTGGTTGCTAACCTAAATTATAACTTATTTAAGGCCAAATTTTTCCTTTATTTGTGATAATGAGGATCTAGGAGAGTCTGAATACCTATGAAGTTTTATCCAACAACACACAATAAATGAGAAGAAAATTACCCTGGATGAAACAGTTCATTCTTCTCACTACAATATATTAAATATACATTCGTGCATTAAAACAGATAATCTAAACCTGCTTATGTACTTTTGTTTGTGATTATATGTGCAGCATAGATTTTCTTTTTTCTAAATCACTGGTACCTGTTAAAAATATTTGAGGACAATAATAGTAAAGTCAATATTATCTAATTCCCTGTTTTAAAATGGCCTGTTTCCACCCCCCACCCCACCCCAAATTAACCATATTTGACCTGGCTGGAAATAGATTAGAATTTTTAAAATTTATTTAGATTTAAAGATAGGAGGTCTTCACATGTGGTTCAAAACAAAGAAGACATGTTTAAATAGGATAGGGAAAAAAAATCAAAATATGACATCTGTCTATGGTAACCCAAGCACTTAAACTGAACTTTCTTGCCTTCTATTTTTATAAAATGACAATTTATTGCAAACCAAACTTGACCTCTGCCTATATGGAGACAAACTATAAAGTAAAAAAGGTGCAGAACTTTCTTCTTGTCAGGGAAGAAGTTCCCATCCAGAGTGCAGCACAGTAACTATACTTTGACCAGCTCTTACATGCATCCTTATTAACCAAGGCCCCAGCTGTCATATTGCTGGAGTTATGGTGAATGAAAGTTCAACCCCACTGATAATTTATAAAATTGGGAACATGTTTACAGATGCACTAGAAATAGTGTAGTTAAATATCTGGCAAGCAGAGACTACAGCTCCCATGTACAATACATGATAGGAGTAAACAATTAAATGAGCACAGAAATGCCATAGTTCCTTGCAAAAGAAAAGTCACCCAGCCCAAGGCTGGGCAGTCAATGTATGCAGCTCACTTCAACATAATGACTCTTATTATTGTGAAATACTTGTTGCATGTGATCAACACAGCACTGAGAAATATGTTGCTACTCTTTCAGTGTTTCTTCTAACTCATAGACAAAACAGCCCGGGGCCAGAATGTTAATAGCACTGACTTAGTTAAAATATACCAGAAAGGATGAGATTTTTCTGATGTCTTCTGAAAATGTGATCCCAACTGGTCACAATTATCTTGAATATCACCTTTGGAGTCATTTGGAAACTGCTTTTGAAACACCAACAGATCTATCAGCCTGTTGTGAATACTTACAAAAGTAAGTGGCTTGTTAAGGAGGAATGACACTGTCAAGGCCTTCACAACCTTATGTACAAAATTTTACAGCAGGTTTTGCAGGCACCCAAAGGGTAGGTGTAAGACTTCTGTGCCTTAAGGATTTCTGTCCCTTCCCTTAGCATCAGTTGTACTCCTAACTGCTGTGTTTGCACAACAGCTGAAGAAAAAGTTTCCACACATATTTCAAAAATATTGTGAAAACATTTTTGTGAACAAGAGTTTGTGAGAAATCAGGGACTTAATAGCTTTCAGGATTTTTTTTTGCTATTTTCTCTTAAATTTTGGTTAACCAAAAAACCCTTTCTTTCTGCAAACAGAAGTCCTTAATATTTTTTTTCTGTTGAAGAATTAAGACAAAATGGCAGTTTTGCAAAATTTGTAAAAATGGACCAGTACTGGCTTTTTAAAATGGAGCAAAACTTTCCTTATTTATAAATATATATGTTTATTTATTTATTTATATACATATATATATAATTATTTGCACAGTATACTGATGCCATGATGATTTTTTTGCCTTTTTTGCCTTTTCTTTTAAACCCCTCTTATACCTTTTTACAACTTCTGTATTCTTTAGTGCTTTTTGCCTACATTCTTAGACTTGTTTGTTCAGCTAGGAGACTAAACATTTTAGAAGCTTTGTAGTTAGGGATCAGTGTGTCCAGACCCCAAGGTCCTCTCCAGAACACATTCTGTAAACCAAGATAGAACCATCCAGGGGAAGGCTCCTTGGGGAGGGGGGGCTCACTTGAGCCTCTCATTGGGGAATTTTTGATAGATATGCTAATTAGTAAGACCTATAATGTTATACCAGGTCTTTTGAGAGGTGTGCACTGCGGTGAGCATTGAAGTGCATTCGACCTGGAAGTGGTGCACCTAAGGATCCCTAAAATAAATACCAAGGTAAAATCCCTTTTTCCCTTCTAGCCGTGTTTGACTCTTGATTTTAAGACCAGGAAAAGGCATCAATACACTTGAATGCTTCTGTGTGTGAATGGGTTCAAACTACACATTTGTGCATGTGTCTATGTACATGTGAATTTATGTACACAAATTATCTGTCTGCCAAACTGAAAACAGAAGCACCTATATTCAAAATACACACATGTTTAAGTGCCTTACTTGGTGTCAAACTTAGTATGGAAAAATCTCTGTGTATCCTAGGTCTAACACAAAACATCTTAAAGTGCATGGACAGACAACTCCTCAAAGCAGAAGATTGCCCACGTAAATCTCCATTTCTGAGCATGTTCAGAAGCACTTTGATCTTAGCCACATGAACTATTTCCTCCTTCAGTCACTTTGGGACTCTGATGCTCCCTTCCTCCCAAGGAGAGGACACCCTATCCTGCAGATGTTCAGGGATTCTTACTGCTTTGGGCAAGATACAAAGTACTGGTGAAGGAGGAACTCTTGCCAACAAAAATCTGCTTTTTACTCAGTAGCTAAGACTGGAGACTATCTTCTTCCTCTGCATCTTGCTTCAGAGAATGCACTGGTCCACCAGGATGTAGTGTCTGCTGAAGCAGGGCATCATACACCTCTCCAGCTTGTCCTCTTCCCTTTGAACAGATTTATTCAACATTTATTAAATTAGTGAGAAAGGAATACTATTCCTATTACCTGGTGCTTAGAGTACTTGCAGAGTAGGATAGAAAAAGTCTAGTGTTCCAAGTTTTTTCCTTAAAATAGTGAAATATCAGTATTAGCTGATGACAAGGCGGTCACTCGTGTTCACTTTTGTACTTTCTGAACCACTGAATATTAAATTATTCTGTAAAAAATTGAATGTTTTCCATGGAGATAAAAGGTAGCCCAGTGACTTCCATGTTTTGGTGGCTAAAGCATTCTTTGAAGGTGGAAAGTTATATTCTACCTGCTATTAAAAGACATTGTCAATGCAACAAAAATTCGTAGTAATCTTACCCTGTGCATCTTTACAGTTCAATCTGGTTTGCAAAAGCACGTGGAAAGTAGAGCAGCTGAATGTGAGGTAGGTACTCCCCCCACATAAGGAAATAGAAGTCTTCTTACTGAGGAGGAAACCACCTTCCTTCATGACTACTGCACTGGAGTGATAAACTTCTCTCTGAGCAACAGATGATGTAAGCCTGAGAAATGTATGACCATGACATAGAGCCTTTACAGAAAGGCTCATTTTCATGGATTCAGACAGGAAGAGACTATGTCCCAACAAATAACATCAGTTTGTTTTCCTTCTTAATCATATTAATAAAGGGAGTACTTTGCTTTTCTCTTTAATCCACAAGTTGTATTGTAACATCACATAGAGCTTTGAACTTCTGTGGCCTCTCAACTCTGTTTTTACTTCTATACTTCTGTTTCCTGGTTTAATCTTTTATTTTTGTTCGATAATTTGGATCTATTCAAATTCATTTCATCATATTTCAGAGAGAAAAGAGTTTAACAAAATTTGAGAACAAAAAGGGTGAGTCAATTGGAAATAAAATTAGCAGCTTATTTTATTGCTTAAGGCCTTCACCAAGGAATAATTTGTGCAACATTGCTGAAAGCCAAAGAAATCTTAAAACAAAAAGAGTCAATAGTTTGATAAAACCCAGACCTCCTGTGTTGTGCAATTAAAGGTTAGACAGGGTGATAAGAGCTTTAATTTACCTTTGGGAGATATTCATCACATTTTGAACTTAAAATATGTTTCCTGTGCATTTCTTGCCAGGTGAAGGCCCTTCAATGTTTCCTCTGGTGCAGAGGAAGAGATAACACTTTCTCAAAGTGAGGGGAACACCACAAACCCAAATATGCTATCAGGAGGCTTTCTGTAAACTCCATAATTCTGTGATTTTCCTTCTAGCAGCCAGGAAAGCTGGGGGTACAAGTTCCCATATGTGCTAGCTCGATGTGAGTTCTGTTATTATTAATTATTTATACAGCACCGTGCGTGTGCAGGCCTCTTTATAGACCAAAGGAAATATCCCCCAAGAGCTTGCAAACCAAACGGCCCAGTGGTACAAACACTTCTTTAGCTTTCCTAGGACGTACTACCTGGAATAATCCACTGATGTCAGTGGGCTACTTAGGTGCTGGTAAGTGCTCTGCTGGGTAGGAAGTATTTGCAGGATTAGGCTGTAGTTAAACCATGAAGTGATGATGGGTGATGAGGGAAGGGAGGGCAAGCATTCCAGCAACAAGATCATGCTGTTGCTTTCGCTATAGCAAAGGCGTCAAGGGGCCAGGGCATTTTTAATGCTTTATGGTTTTTGTGATCCTGTTGCCAAGAAGGAAAAGCTCAGCTTCATAGGCCACACGGAAGAAATGAGCTGCTGAGGAAGAAGACTGGCTTCGAGCAGAGGGCAAAACTTGTTTTGTGAGGAAGAGGACTCCAGAGGTAAGGAGGGATGCACAGGAAGAGATGCTGACCATATGCTCAGAGAGTCTCCATCCTCTACTGCAGCTAACATGTGTCCACTTGAGAGCTTTTTATTTAACTAAGGGCATTTTCAGAAGTTTCCCAGTACATTTGCAGCTCTTGGCAAGTCCCAGGCACATCTGTGACATTTAGCTGATAGCCTCCTTAGTGAAGGGAAGGTTGCCAATGAATCCTTGTGCAACTGTTTATGCTACAAACCAAAGTATACAACTGCCAGTTTCACTCTTACAACACAGAGAGCATTTTTCCTCCTTAATTGAAAGTGTGGAACACAACAAAGCCTTCGAATACCGAGAAAACAACCAGCTGAAACAAGTAGTAAGAAAGACATCAAGGATGACAGGCAGTAGGCCCTCTGCCCAGTGAGACACACAGCCAAGGCATGCTCTATTTTTAAAAGGAACCTTCAGACTTTGGAAAGAATATAGGATATAGGGGTCAGAGGAGGGGTTGTTCTAGGATTGCAAGGCACATAAATACATCTGTGGGGAAGGGATGCTGCCTTCCAAGTGAAAGCACAGGTTGGGATGTGGCTCCAGAGACAGCCAGCAGTAGCAGAGAAGGCTGAATCGTAGGGCTGGTGTCAGTGGAAATCCTTCCTGGAATGCTTTTCTTGGTGAAGACTTCTGCACAGAGGTATGAGACTGTTGCTCTTCAGGCACAAGCCTGCAGCAGAAATGGTGAACATCAGCGTCTCCACCCCACAAAGAGCTTTAGGGACAGACCAAGTGGGTGGGGAAAAAGCCTACATTTCTGAGGGGTAATGTCTGTAAACTCACTGCAGTTCCACTTTTCTGACAGCTCCAAGAGTTAAAATCTCAGAGAAAATAATTTTGATTATGAAACTAACAGAATAATGGGAATTGACAGGGAAACTCAAACAGAAGGCTAGCTTTCAGTCACTTTCTGCAGCATGAATATTTTGAATTTTCTGCATTTTGTGGGAACCAAACAGGTGTCACAATGGTTAAATGAACTGAGAGACACCTCGCCCCTACACTTGGAGGGTGAGGATGGCACTTGCACAGAAACAGACGTCACCAACCCTCACTTTTCTGAATCCCCACCCCCCCACCTTAATCCCTCTGTGATTTGTGAGACTCTTCTCTTTTCTGAGTTAGTCTGTGATACGTGACTAAATTCATTTCCATACATTTTTTAAAGTTTTTAAATAATTCTGACAGATCACAAAGGGCACTTGAAGCAAACAGATACGTGTAGGCAGATCCATAGATTATGGAACTCAGATACTCTTAATTTTGTCTGCCCTTTTTGGTATTTAACCTGTTCCAGACAGTATTACTGTTTTCTCTTACAAGTTTCACATTTTTTAACCTGAATTTTTATACTTTCTTGGTAATATGCTTTGAATTCTACATAAAAAAATAAATGGTGATATAAACAGCCAGATCTTCCTGCCTGACAAATCTTTTACATATGACAAATACAAAACTAGCCAGGAGATGGTCTGGCTCTGAGCTCATTTTCCTTACTGTCCAGACAGCTTTTGATGTAAGAACCCCGTACATATTTACTCAGAGCATCTGACACTTGAGATCAGGCTTTTATTGGTACAAGGTACTGCAGGCTGTCAGTCACAGTGCAGTGAGCCATTGTCCTCAGAGGTGATCAGCATGCCTCTCCCCTCACAAAGGCATGTTTTCAAAGCAAGAGTGGCATCATACATGCTTCAGCTGTAACACATGCAGGATACCACGAGATGCACCAACAAGCAGCTCTCTACAGCTTGCAGTCAAAGATGGGGTTGATGCTTAACAGACTTAGAGGTGGTTTCTGGTACTCACTGTCGCTCAGCAGGCAGGTCTCGGGAGGTGCTTGACGTGCTGGAATCGATGGTGTCCTGGTCTAGCATCCCATTAATTGTCACCAGGGAGGTGAAGGGTCCGAATAGATTAGAGAAGATGCAGTAGCTCTGAGTAAGGAAGGGAGTGGTCCTCCAAACTCATCAGATAACTATGGTGCTCCTGTCAAAAGCCCTGGGAGCATTTTGGCCCAGCCAAGCACACAGCCAGCAGTCAAGGGGAAAATTCACTGGAAACGACAGTCCTCACCTTCTTCCTTCTGAACCTTGAGAATAAATGTGACATGGGACATCACCTTAGACCAGGCCAATGTAGCCTCTGAGTGCATTTCAGCTTCTCCTAACATCACTTCCAGACTGCAGCTATAGAATTTTATATTAGCTTTTGTACTGAGTTGCCAACAGAAATCCCAAGAGATTCAGTCTCAAAAGTGTGCCTAAAGAGGGAATACAGTCTGGATGTAATTTAGCTGCCATTGCCCAGCAATTCCATAGATCTCTTTGACTTGTGACATTAAATATATGGAGCAAGCACATGAATGGATTAACATACATGGTCCTATAATTAGCTATGTTATTAAATTTGCTAAGTAGTTGGGGGGAAAGGGGCTTGTTTGCCATCTGTTTAAAAAGTATCTCTCTTTCCCCTGAAATCTGGATATAAAAAACCCCAGACATGTGGGCATGACTGCCTTACATACATTACTGGGATTATTTCCCTTGAGTTAACCAAGACAAGCATGATTCATATACCAGTAGAATGTTGTGCAAAAATGTGCATAGCATTTTTTCACATAACGTTCCTTTTCCTTCCCATTATGAATTATGAATCATGTAAACATCATGAGTTACAGAGTTTTGTTGGTCTGGGTTTTTTACTTTTTCCCCATGACCCTAAAAACTACTTAATAGAAGAGTAATTATACCAGGCACTATGGTAAATTCTTCCATGAAAATTATTTCTTAATTCGACTCTTATCACTATGTAACCACACAGACATTTGCTTTAATTTCCCTAGAAAAATTGAAATGACCAAACTATGATTTTAGAACCCAGATACACACACACACACTCACATACACACACACACATACATATTTCCACTGACTCTGAATACAGAGCATGTTTGTATCGCGAGAAAGAAAAATTGGCACTGCTTAGAAAAGAGATGCATATTAAATATATAATCATTAGCCTCAGCTATGTGGAAATTGTCTGAAAGTATGAAAACAAGCTGAGCTCTAAATAGCTTAGAATAAGGCCCTGGTTCATGAACTCTTCAGTAGAGCTCTGTCACTCAATCAGGAGTCTCACGGAAGCTTGTACTGTGAGAGCACAAGAAAAAGACAGCATAAAAGAAAAAGAACAACAAAAAGCACCCAAACTGAAAGATTCCAGAGTATGGGAAGCTCTCCAAAAGTGTAACTGAGCAGTACTTTGAGCCAATATTTCTGTGTAGAGTTTTACCTTTAATGCCACATTTCTTTAGAGTGATGAGCAAGCATTTGTGATTTCCAGTGAACCATTTACATCAGCTTCTGCAACATCCAGACCAAATGTTTTATTGGCTTTTTTTTCAAACAGTGCCTATGATAGCAGTACAGAAGCACAGGTGAAAGCAAGGGAACCTGGATCTGACCAGTTTTTCCATTTGCCTCAGGCTAGCTGGAAGGATGTTCTGTTAACTCAGAGGCAGAGACACCCACTGGAATATTATGAGTTTGGGGTTCATTCGCACATCTGTGACAATTTATCTGCGATAAATGTAAAAGTCACAGTAAAGCAATGGAGAAGGCACAGCATAAACCAACAAAGGAACATAAAGGGAAGGGACCTAGCTGTAAGGTACATCAACACGTACAGTCTAATTCCAGGCTTCCCATACAATCATCAGAGAGGGTTAAGCTTTCAGCGTGGGTGCTCTGAGTCACTGCCTGGAAGAGCTCAAGAGGTGATTATTTATACAGCACATTAACCACACAGGACTATATAGGAGGTCTAAAGTTCAGGAGCTGAACATGAACACTCCCCAGAAGGTGTGGAGTTTGCATTTCTTTCTATTTGCCACTATCCCCATGGTCCCTGTGAGCTCCTCCAAGCCACATTATAGAAGATGAAGAAACTTTCTAATTTACACCAGCCAGAAACAACTGCTATCAGGGATCAAGACTAAAGTTTCTCTTGCTATGTCTTCCTCTCTGGCAATAAAAGAAAGTGGTAAATAATAAGTTATATGTTGGATGTTTGTCCCTGCACAGAATAAAGTGGTCAAGATAAACTAGCTGGGTATTATTTGCACACAAATAAAAGAAAATTAAAACCAAAAAAGAAACTCCCTACTAAGGACCCTCATCCATCTGTTTTTCTTTAGGGATGCTTTAACATTAGCTAAATATCACTTATTTACACCTGAAGAAGTTAAATGATCTTGTTCCCATGAACTCTCTTACAAATGCTGTCCTGGCCTGTGATTTATATAGAAGTAGCTGTTCCCTTAATTTTATTCACAATAGCTTCATTCTTACCGTATGAACCTGCTTTGTCAGTTTTCTGCTTTGATTTATGGAAGATTTCAAACTACCAAAATAACTATCCCTTTTCTTTTCATTAAAGCTAATCCCCACAAAGACACTTTCATCTGCTGATTAGTCATGCCTCAGCAATCCTTGCTAACCAGAGGCTAAGTTATTGATGTGTTAAAGATGTAATCGCAGAGATTCAAGACCACTGAAGAAAATTCAACGTGTTGTTTGACAGTGTCAGAGTTTAGCAGTGTCTTGGCTTTTTGAACCAGCCTGGGTAGCACAGCATGGTCAAATCTCTTGAGTTAAGCTACAGGCAAGAGACGCTGTGTTAGGAAGTGTTTCAAGTCCACAGACACGCTGCATTGAAGGCCATGAAAAGAAAAGGTAGGGATTTCCAAAATACTCCAGGGAAGTTGGAGACCCACCTCATTCAGCATGAACAAAGTGAACTTCAGTGTTTCTCTACACTGCACTCAGCTTTTTAAGCCAAAGACGCCATACATTTTGCATTATAAACTGTACATATAATTCATCATCATGGATCATGTTTCCCCAGCCTTGTCTCATCTGAATGTTTATTTAGAAATTATCTAAGCAAACACATCTTGTATCTTTACATGCTCTGACCATTCTGAAACAATAATGTCTTCCTGGCCATCACTGTCTGGATGTGGTTTTACATTCAGAGAATGACAAGTTCAAATACTAGAAGCAGTTTTCCATGAACTGATTATCATCCCAAATGTTTAAGTTTGTTGTGTTGTAGATGTGCTAAGGAGAATAAGGACTCATAAAGCTCTAGAACCTGTCTCTAGAACCTAGAGCTAACATAGGTCTTCAAGACTAACCCACCACCCAGTGAGGCAGCTTGCTTTACGCTTCAGAAAAGGGGACATGACAAACCCGGACAGCCACTTCCAGCAGTCAGGACCCGTCTAACTCATCTGTGATTGGCAGCTACATGACACACATTTAAGTTCATCAGAATACATCCTTGTCACAGCTACACCACAGCTTCCTGAGGTATATGTGTATTCATGGCAGATGCTTCGGTATCTTGAACTTAACAGCTGTGTGCTGTTGAAGGAATTAAACCTAAGTGAGACCTGCACTAAATCCCAACTGACTTTACAACTGGCACGTAGAGGTCTCCAAGTTAATCAGCTTGATTCTTGTGGAATAACCTTTTGGAACATAAACATCTATTCAGTTGCCATTACCCATAATCATACAGCTGTAATAAGAACCACTTTACTCGGGTCTTCTCCATCTTTGGTGGACAATTCCAAACTAGCAACAGCAGGAGGCCACTGCGGATGTCACAGTCAGCCTGGGCTGGAAAATGGCTTAGCTGTTTTTGGGTAGTAAGGAACCTGAACAGATACATCCGGCTGAGCCTGAGCTGGCTGCCTTCTGGGCTAGGCCAAGTGTCACTGCATCGTGTCCCCAGGCTGAAGGAGATGACAGCATGGAGACCCCTATACAGAGGTTCAAGTGGGCCCTGGACCAAATGACACAATTGTACCAGAACAGGAGTTGGGCTGGCTCTGTACACCCACCAAAGCATCACTGCAGGAGTCCTCCTGAATTCACTGAGTGCTGCTCCTCTCCCACGGCCCTGTTACACAAATAGCCAAGCACACTGTCTGCACAACGATGCCACTTTGTCCCATTTTCAAAACTGCTGCGTGGATGAGCCCACACTCTCTCATCACTCATTCTGTTAGATGAGCTACAGGCTGCTCCAGGTTTGGACCTTCTGTTCCATAATCTTAACATTACTTAGGTTTGACCTGGATCAGTACAGACATATGCCTTTCCTGTCTTCTGTCATTCAATCTCAAGTGCTCTTCACTGATAGACTTGGTCCTCATTTCCTGGCTTTACCTCTTCCTGTCAGGTAGTATGATAGAAGACACTGATGATGCTGTTTCTGCCATGTCCAGCCTTGTACTCATAGCACTCCTTTGTACCACTGTGCTTTTCCCCATGGTTGACATTTCACCCATATTCTGTCAGTCTTCCTTACTTTGCAGCATAAACTCATTATCTGTCCTTACTGTTTACTAAATCCATGAGCCAGATCAGAAGCCCCCTTTCCTCATGGATATTAGCACAGAGCAGTATGTACAGGGTTCATGGAAGCCAGCTTTCTGCCTCCTTTCTAGCAGCTGCTTCTTCATCTGGTGTATTTCTGGACAGATGGTGTCCAGTTCCAGGGCAAATACTGCTCCGCAAGGAATGTTCTTGGAATCCTCTGGCTGAGCTCAGTCTGTGAGCCCAAATCCACTGAGCATATTTAAATTGGTCCATTGTTAATTTGTGCTGGAAAGCCCCGCTGAGTATAGGAATATGCCAGGAACACAAATCTCTGAGATCCTCTTTTTAATTGAAATGACTTTTCACTCACTTTGTTTATCTTTTGTCTTTGTCCTGGCCAGCTAAGACTGATGACTGCTCCACACACCCTATCAAAGATTTGCTCCATCTAGGCACAAATCACGTGCTTGGAAGGGCCACTGAACTCTGGACTGCAATTGGACCTGGTCCTGCAGATTGCCTGCTGCATGATGCCCTGTGAGTCCTGTGTCAGCCACTTGTTTGGTACTGTTATTATAGAAAAACAAGCCAAATGAGCTTATTGAAACCTTACCCCTCACTTATACTAGAGTTCTGTATTATCTGCCATTGGGACAGTCTGACCTAAGGCTGCATGGCAAATGGAAAAAGAACCCACAAACTCTTTCAATGTTCAAACTAAATCAAATCTGCTCTGATTTGTGTCATGTTCACCACTCGTATTTGTTTTGTGATTGCACATTTAAGGCAAGGGTTTAGTTCCTATACCTTGTGCAGCATAAAGAGAAGACTTAAGAGTTTGACTTCCCTTTTGAATTACTGTCATTTCTTCATTTTTGAGAAATGATCAATTACTGTGAGCAACTGATCAGATTAAAATGTACAAAATCACTCATAATCTGTATATGTCAAATTCCAAGGAAATTAAGCTATTACTAGTGAAGAAAGACAGCACAGAGGAAAAGCATGTTTTCACTGTGACCTGGCAGTTCACTGACTCAGAGACAGGCTATCTGTACCAGATCTGTGAAGCAATCCAGAATATTTCAACCAGCTGGGTTGGATAATGCTGACAAACAGGAGACAGAGCCAATAGTTGTATCTCACAGAGGCTGTAACACTCCTCAGTGTAACTAACAGGTGTTGTGTTTTTCCAGAGGCTTTGCATGATCCCACCCAAGTTTAAGTCTAATGAAAAACAGTGTAGTTGGCATCCGTACTGACTGTCCATAGACCTCTTCTATGACTTCTGTGGGTAAACAGCTACTGATTACACAGTTTGTGCAGCTCTTTGAGTGACTCTTTATCCCCATTGCAGTGCCTGGAAAGTCACACATGGACATGGTAAGGAGTATGTCTTGTTCCTTTAGTCCAGGCAGCTTTTTCACCTGATACTGAGACAAGAACCCAGTTCCTTCACCTCTGTTTTGCAGATGTCATTGAGAACAAGCTATTGATTCTTTCTGAAAGGACACCCCATTATTCAGTTTGGAAATACTGATGTATATCCCTTTGCCAATGGCTTATCAACCCTTTCTCCTCTTGTTACCCAGGATGATTTTACAGATAAGATCCTGACAAGATTTCTTCATAACAATATGACCAGAAAGGTACCCATTATCCATTCTAAGCCCTCCTCTCTTCTTCCTTCATGTAGTTTTCTTTATGGAGAATTCATTGGCAGCAGGAGTGGTCTTATCCTGTGGCACAAGTGTCACCAGCAACAGTCAAAACCCAAACATCTTCAGGTGATACACAAATACAAGCTGAACGCTTTTGCCTCCACGTGGCCTGGCACACAGCTCACTGTTGCTGTGACCCAGCCCCCTGTGGGGCTGGGGCAGTGTGATGCCAATCAATCCCAGCCCATCCCCTGGATCGAGTTTCCCGAAGAGGCAGACTCAGAGGTCGATGGGCGGCTCAGCAGCCTAAGCCGCACCTCCTGGGCGGTGCCCGGGTACAAGCCACCTCCCCCGGTTCGGGAAAATTCCCGGTTACTCGGTTGTTCACTGGTTCTCTGTTATAGCTCCCGCCTCTCGGTTTCCCCCAGTGCTACTTGTTAAATTGTATCCTCCCCTGGCTTGTAACTCATTGGTTGTTTTCCCCTTTCACCATGGTTTTCAAATTCCCTATAAAACTGAGGACAAGGCTCCAAGGAGAAATCCCATCACAATCCCATCAATCCCATCCCATCCCATCCCATCCCATCCCATCCCATCCCATCCCATCGGATTCCAGCCTCCAGCGACCTCGCTCAGCCAGCAGCACCTTTTCCTGATGCCGAAGTCTCTTCAGCGATGCACAGAAGAATGCAGCTGAGCTCTCTCTGACCTGGGGCACCCAGAGCTCGTGCTTCCAGGGGGCTGGGATTGATTGGCATCACGCTGCCCTAGCCCCGCAGCAGGCTGCGTCACAGCAACAGCTCGCAGCTTCTCTGCGATGGCACATGAAAAAGCACACCTGGGGACCCTCAGGCTCCGAGTAAAACTCACCCGTCCCAGACAAGCTACTTTCTCTGTTGAGTACACGGGACCATGTTCTTTGACCTCCTTACTTGTTGCTTTTTTCCCCCAGAAAAGTGTGAAGTTTGTCTCCAGTAGTTTCCTGGTGTGTCTCCCGTAGTCTTCCAAAACATGCTGGTGGTATGACTAATGCAGTAAGAGTGGGATTAGCAAAAACATTTTCACTTTTTCTGTCCCAGTAGCTGTATCTATGCTAGTATCTCAAACTCTGCAAACCCTGAGACCTAGAGGCATGTTCCAGGTACATCCATACTCCTGACCTTTCTTGTCCATCAAAGCATGACATAGGCAGATTCATTCTGCCTATGGATCTAACACATGGCTTGTGCCATCTCCTGACACAGGCAGGGAAAATTTTGGGAGAATGTTACTTAGCATTAGCCAGAAATATGCCAGGAACCCCAACAACAATTTAGCAACATAAACGCATTTTGGTGCCTGGGAACATTTTTTGGTACTATTGTTTCATTTTTTTTCCATTATACTGCCCCAAAAAACTTGAGCACTTTTTAACTGCTTTCCAGTTGAATATCTCCTAGATCCAAGATGTAATTACTCAAGGGTAGTAATTCCTGGCTGGTAAAAGAAGTCCTCCTGGAGGGCACTTTGCAGACAATCTGAGTGACAGCACAGAGATTTTTGTTTGTTTTTCAAGGCACTTCCAGCACTTGGTGGTATGGCTGGAACATTCTGCTCATGTTTGGAAGTCTGTGGGACAGGAATTGCTGGTCTCACCTCTTGCTCATATTCTTTGGCTATTCATGGCATAGAAATTGTGTCTGGTTGTTGTGCAGACTTATGGAGAAGGTACAGTGAATCGTACTTGTAGTGTGAATGTGTCTTTTATTCCAGGGTATTCTTTCACTGGAGAAATTCATAACAACTGGTTGGGTCTAGGGAACCTGAATATGATGTCATACCATCTGTACAATTTCTGCTGTAACCCATGAATTCATTAGTGAATTTATCTCTTTCATGTTCCTCGAAAAACAAAAACAGCCTAAGTCATTTCAAGCAGGCATGTTGAAGCCTTGTTGGTGTTAGTGCTACAGGGTAGTATAAACCATCTCATTCTTTGACAATGGCAGAAGATCCTTAATGCTCATATGAATCCAGGAATAGATGGTAACAAATGTTTTGCCTGGTGCCTCTTCATCAAAGTTAGTAGGATACCTACAAGCTAGGGTGTTTCTACCCCCTCCACTCTCATTATTGCTTAGAATCAAGTGCCAGAATAATTAGTTCATTGCTGAAGAACTTTACAATGCTTTTCTTAGTAGATCTCATATCCCACACAGGGCAACAACTCACAGGTCTGAGTCCAAATACAAGAGGATATTCCAGCTGGGACTGGGAAAGAAAAAAGTCTTAACATTATATTACTTGAAATCAGTTCATGTAGTCCATGTCCTCCACTAGAGTACCACCCACCAGTCCAGATGACTGGATTCATATCCTACACTCCCAATTGAGTGTACAGGACAGACAATGCTCACAGTGTACATAGGTGTGATAAAATTCAGTTCTTATCTCCATGTCAAAGGGCCTCAGGCTGTGGATCACAAATGTAAATGAGAGCAGCTGAATGCTTTTCCATTTTCGCTTTTGTTTTTACCATGGGGTTTGAAGTGTCACATTCTGTAATAAAACTTCCCTTTTCTAGTCACAAACAAATGACATCTGGCCACTTTCAATAATAAACTTGAAGAGAGGGGACATTTCCTTTCAGCTTGTTGGGCCCCTTCTTAACCTTCTAATTCCAGTGTGAGCTGAGGAGAAGGAAAACTTTTAAAAAAAGAATCCCCTAATGATTAAACTTACCAATGGAGAAAAATTTTGCTTTGAGCCTCTGAGTACCGTTTGCCTCACACAATCTCAAACATCCTGACACAGTAAATGCTTGAGGAGCTGTTTGCTGCTCCCACTCTCATTCTTACATCATACAGGAAACCCTTGCAGGAAATGAAAGTTCAGCCAGCCTTCTCCTCCCTCAACACCTTGAGCTTACAAGTCTAAGACAGAAAGCATATGAGGAAGAATAAAGGTGGGGTAAGAGCACTGGAGAGGCAGGCCAGACACAGATAAATCACACACCTTGATTTTACTGTCTGGCACAATATTCAGTTTCTGTTCTGGAGGTGCTTCTCTGAAATAATCTGGGTTTCATTGAGCAGGAAGTTTCCACTGCCTATCCCGCATGGGGGCTTGTCATTCAGGATTGTGTAGGCTGAGCCTGCTTTGTGCCTCTGTCACCTCAGTGGGCATTTTTAAAAGAATACAAATAGAATACTTCTCTTTCTTTTTAATTGAAAGAATGGGCTCTTGATGTACCCCCATCCTGAATATTCTTGTCACCATAAGGATGTGGTGCAGCCCTTTGTTTGTGTGGAAAAAGTGTGGTTTCAACTAGACTCGCCCAGTTCTTTTAAACTGGGAGCAGAGAATGGCTGAGGTTATCAAGATGAATAAAAATTTAGGAAGGCATTGTGAGCAGAGGTAATGAAAAGCTCTTTTCTTCTGTTTTTAGTCAACAGAAATATCAGACACGTAATTTTAAAGGTTCAGGCCAAACCACTGCCAATGGTGCAACATGTAGTACCTCCAGAAGAGGCAGTTTAGGGGCTGTGGATGGAAATGTAAGGCCTCCTTCTGATGATCTACAAGAGCTGCTTTCAGAGCCAATTCAGGACAAGGGAAAGACTCCCTATGATTTTCGTATGGCCCAGATAGTGGCACAATCCCTGCTACCACAGATAGCTAAAGGTTTTCTAGATAAATGTTTTTCTCGTTCTGATGACAACATGTATACATGGAAAGTAATTTCTTTTGAAAATATTGCAATGCTAAATGGAAATGCACCATTTTCTGCTTCTGGTTCTGCCTGCCTGCCCAGCCAGCTGCCTGCTCACCTCCCTTCTAGCTCCCTTGGCAGGTGCAGGACTTCTGTCTTGCAAAGTGCTTGTAAAAGCCCCTTTTGATTCCAAAACACTAGGAAGTGCCACAGCAAGTGTTGTCTGTTTTTGTTAAAGCAAATGTACAGTTATTGCCAAAGCAAAGCTAATGGGGACTGCAGGAGCCAGGCAGAGATTCAAAGTTCTGGACTGACATCATCACAATCTGAAACAAGAAAATTTATTTTAAAAAAGAGGAGTGACACTTTCTCATGAACTCACAGAACAGTAGAAAGCCCTCCAGGTTTCTGTGGAATACAAGGCCTGCTTGTGATTCTCCGACCGAAAGGCACAGGCAGGCCACCTTCGCCCAGGTGGGTTCACCAGCACATGACTGCTTCTTCTCAGGATGCAACAGGCTCTGCCATGCCCTTGTGGACTGCAGCATCACCCAGATCTGTTTAAATGCAGCCCTCTCCTTTGGAGGCAAGTTGCATTCCCCCAGACACTCCCTGGGAGCACATTTCTCTGCAGGAAAATGCAAGTGAACCTCTTGTGGTGCACGAAGGAAATGTTCTGCATCAATCCTGTCATGTCCAACAGACATGGCCAGCTTTGTCTTTTAGCTGCATGTGGCCCCTGGGGCTGTACAAGTCTCCAAGGCTCTCCTGTGATTAGTGGTGTGGTACTCTTTAAAGCAGTTGGGAATTGACAGCGTTGTTGTGCAGCCTGCAAGATTTTGGAATATTACCTGGTAACACGTGACAGGAAAAATCTACCAGGGAGGTGTGGCTCCTGGGCTGGCCTTGCTTACAAGATTTGTGTCTTGGCATGTCACCCTGTCACCTGATACCCTGCCAAAGAGCAGCCTCTGTACCATCCTTGCTGCGAGGGCACACACACGCGGCTCGGAAATGAGAAAATAGCTCTAATATCCATGTCCATCTACAGAAGAGTCCACTGTGGGAGCAAGCAACAGGGCTGGTGAGCCTACTGCCATTGTGAGGCTCACAAAACCTCACTTCAAACTGCACAAACCTGAGATTTAAACTATTAGCATAATAGACTGGTCTCTTCCTCTGTGCCTTCAGAGGCTGTGATCCTCCACGGCTTGTACTTCTCACAGTTTCTCTTGCTGAAAGGGCTTCTAGGAAAAAGAGTATGGAATCTCCTAGGATGAGTCACAGCGCATGGCCACACTGTTCTGTGGTGATGCAAAAGAAAACACAGCAGTGCTGGTTAGAGACAGTCAACTCTAACCCCCTGACTCTGCCCGAGGACACAGAATCTCAGGCCATGTCATTGAACATGGGTTGCTGACTTCAGAGCAGTTGTATACTGTGCCCAATTCAGAGGGGATGCTCTGGGAGTCAGCTTAGCTTTCTAGTCCATGAGAAGTTTACCCATAGTTTACATTTTCCAATATTTTCTTGGTGACTAACAGTGTAAGTGAACTCTGAGGAGAACGATCTCTCTGCTGCTGGGTGACCAGCTTGTTTTGCTGGTCCCAGCCTTATCTCTGGCTCTCCCTGCTTGCAGCCTGCTGTCCAAACACTTCCTTTGTCCCTGAAACCCTGTGGTCCAGTACTTTACAGCCTGTCCTACATCTTCCTGACCTGCTACAAAATCTCTTTCCAAAAGCTATCATTCATCGGTTTGTTCCTGATGAGAATCGTTGATCAAAGCAAAAATGTGGCTTGTTGTACTTGCCACTATCAGAGAATCCCACAAGGCATATCTGATGTGAGCAGCCATGTTCCCAGCAGCCAGGCAAATTGTAATTATGATTAGATGCACACTGGCCCCAGAAAGGGGTTGGCTGGGGCTAGACAGTTAGCTAGGTCTCTATGGGGTGAAAACACTGTGAGTGGAGAGAGAAGGAACACAGAGCTCATCATGGCATTTCTGGACCTCTGCAAAGGGCCCAGAGCAGAGAGCACATGTGGGCATACACTCAGAGCTCCCTCCCTTCCACTTACAGTGTGCAGGAATATGGCCTGGCTTGGAAAGTCACAGTGCAAGTACATTGCCTGACACACAAAAGTTTCTGTGTTTATGGAAAAATGACCAAAAATGAGGCCTGAGTGGATTCTTTCATAATCAAGATCATTTTCTCTCCCACAAGCAGGAAAACAGAGGGGTATTACAAGAGAAAGATATTTTGTTAAGAGGATTAACATATTAACTAAAAATAAAGATTGGACATATTTGGGATTCTAAGATAATCTTGCTTTTCTGGTGACAACAGAAAAATCTCTAGCCTCTCTCCTCTGCTTTCTGTAGTGCTCCAATTCTCTAGCCTGTTAAATTATGAGTTTATCTATACTGTACATAAAAAAGATATGTCTATGCCTAGAGCACATGCTGACATTTGGTCCAGATTATCTAATGATTGGCATATTTTTATTCATCAACCCAATGCTGAATAGATTACCAGAAGACTCATTGGGAAATAAAGTTTGGTCTTTTTTGGTTTACTTACTTCAAATGTTTTCTCCATATAGCATCTCCCTTTCATCTTGTCCATCCAAACTCACGAGCTTGATCAGGGAGGGGATTTTTTAAAACCCCTTATAGCCTCCACTTAGGCTGAAGTGCCAAACCTCCCTGCCCTTCCAACAGCAGCCTCTGCTGTGCTTGAGTCCATAGCAGTCTGAGCAGGGGAGATATCCCTTGGGGATGACGGCGTCGCTCCTGAGGCTGTACTGTCTTGACTTGGCCAGTTCCAGTCCTGGAGGAGATTTGTTTCAACTGTCTTGGGTATCTGCTGGCGCTGTGTTCTGCGTGGTGTTCACCATGCGATGTGCAGGCACACAGGCTTTTGCATTTCCTCATGATCATAGCTCCTGTTTGGCTTTTTTTGCTGCAAATACGTGTTTGACTAAGCAAGCTGATACATCGACCTCCAGTTTCTCCATGCTCCTTAGTGTGGCCCCCTCCCCCACATCAAGGCAAAACAGTCTCATAGGTGGTTGGAAGATAACCCCAGGATGCTGGTCTGGGGGATTATCTATGGCACCCTTTTAGCAGAGTGCCCAGAAAGCCACCAGCTCCACGGGGTACAGGGGACTCAGTGCCTCCACTGCCTGTGCTATCTCCAACTTGTGTGAATGAAGGTTACTGATTTATTTTCCAATCTGTCAGCCCCGAGGGACTGCAGTGTGTGCTTTTTGGTGCACACACCCAGTGCAGACTTGGTGACCAATTTTACCACTGCAGTTCAGCATTGTGGGGATTTCAGACTCTCCTCCTCCAATCCAGTGGAATACACAAGACGCCCCACAGGGAATTATTTTGGCTACTCACCAGTGGCACAGCCTGGGTGCAGTGTGTCTGCTGGTCAGCAAGCAACCATTTACCTTCCTGTTAGGAAAGGTCTGTCCTATGACTCCAATCTACCCTACCCTCCTACATCTTAAAACATTTTCTTCTTTTGATCTGCAAAGACAGCTGAAATCTCTCAAGAATTTAGGAAAAATAAATGCCATAGCAATCTTCCTTAGGAACCTTCCAATGGGTTTCTATCCATATGTGTGTGTGTTTATGTATACACACATGCACACACAGACTGCACCATTTCAGAAGGAGACTTTCTATTTTACATTCTTCTCGGGCTAACACTTGCACTTTAATACCAGATATCACTGTGAGACATAATGAGGGTCATTAAATGTATTTATTAGCTTATTAAAGTGAACTGCCTTCACTGTTGCAGCTGGCCTGTGTTTTATAGAAACCCCAGCAAATCCCCAAAGTCACACAACAGGAGCCCAACACACTTTAGCTGATGACAGAGTAAATATCAAATTTACTAGGGCTAGCAAGTGGCAAACACAGTTCTGGTATGTTATTTGAAAACCTGCCATGAGGCATAATACGTAATTCTCAGCTCATAAGGGTAGAGTTGATTTGGAAGGAAATATGAGAAGAATTTGATAGGATTTAGTTATATTTTCAGGGATACAGTTTAATTATAAGCAGTCAGGAAGCTCTTAGATACTGTTGAGCTGTTGGTCTCAAATAACCATTAAAGGCAGAGGAAAAACTGGCTATATGAGCTGATCTAACGTGGATTTTAGTCATGACACATGAGATAGATACACCTGAAGTGCCCACACCTTTAGAAAAATCTATATGGAAAATAAGTTTATATTTTAAGTTCAGGAAGGAACAGAAAGAGCCCAGAGGGTGCTGATTGTCTGAACACGGTGTACCTGTGAGTGCCCAGGTAAATGCATTTATGTTTGTTTCACTAGGCAACCTTCTTTTCTCACAGGCTGTAGTCTGTGAAGAAGCTTTTTTTCTAAGACTTGAATGTTTCACACTGGGGTTCCTCTCAATCCTCATTTCACTCAGGGGACTGTGATAGCAGGGTGTTCTCAGTGACCCAAGCCCAGATGGAGGCAAGTGTGGTGCCAGTGCAGGATGGGGTTCTGATGCTCAGCACCCTCTCCCAGGAACTTGTTTGGGGGAAAACACTGCTGAGGAGCCCAGCTGCAGTGAAGCCCCTCACTGAGAGGATGGGCAGGAAGCTCTGCCCCAGCAAAGCCCCAGGAGGTCTGGATTTGGTCTCCCAGCCCCACAGATTCAGCAAAGGTTGGTATCCTGAAATTGTACCAGGATAGTGCTGCACTTTAACCCTTACTTGCTGGTAGTCCTGAATATCTGAAGATGATGGGAACGGCTGCAACCCTCTCAGACAGTTCTGGAACTGTTCCTCCAGGTCAAAGACAAATCAACAAATCAGATAGATAGATAGATAGATAGATGCAGTATCAGTAGATGCAGAACCAGCCACACTTTTGGCCGGAGATGGCTACAGAAAGAAATCAGAAATCAGAAAGGGATTAATCACAAGGAAGTAGTCTTTGTTTTTAAAAGCTCCTCTCATCCAAACAGCCCTTTCAAATCTGGTTGGGAATAGTCTCCCAGGACACTGGATGAGCAATGAAGCCAGGTGAAGACAGAAGAGCTGCTCAGCCGCTGTGAGATAGCTGTGACTAAGAATGATGACCGCTGTCTGCCTTAATCAAAAAAAAAATAATCCTGTGTCTCTTTTCACTCCCATTACAAGGAACTCACAAATGGGTTTGCATCATTTTCCATAAAGCAGAAGGAAAACCCCTGCTGAGGTATTTTTACTCTCACTCTATCTCACTGTCCTGCTCTAACACCCACAGTTCTCCTGAAGATACAGTCACTGCTTATTCAAAGTTCAAGTGTAGGGGGACCCTGAGCTGTTCTGCCAAAAGCTTTCCCCTTCCCCCTCCACCCCCGCCTGAATCACTGGCAGCAAACATAATGGCAAAGGGTGTCACATTCTTCTTACCGTAATTCTGTAAAGCAGACTGGGATATTTTCTGAGATTTCTTGTAAAGCTGGATTCAAGCAACTGTGTGTGTGTGTGTGTGTGTGTACATGTGCGCACACCCGAGTGCCAGTAAATCATCTTAAACTCACGTGTTTGGAAAATAACTGCCTGATTTGGCTGTTTTCTCATAACTGTGTATTCAAATTATAAGTGAAGATTTACTTCTTCAGGCTTTATTCTTCCAAGCTCTTTGTTAAATTTCATATATGAATAACACAAAGCGTATCCCGGATAGCCGAAAGGCATGAATTGTAAGTGCCCACACCTCAATACACACATTTTTATAATGGCTTAGGCTGACATGAGCCAGGAAATTCAGAGTTTGGTCTCACATGGTCTTAATTCATACCTTTGAACACACAAAATCTTCTCCCTATAGGGTTATATTTTAAAAATAGCCAGTGGGACTTAACCCCAAATTTCTGTGCGACTCTGATTACATTGGCTCTTTCTTTTTCAGCTTTATCTTTTACAGAGTTTCTTGCTCATTTTTCAAAAAGATAACAGTTAGAAAGAAGGATTGGGAAAATATTAATTAGTTTTCTATAAGACCAATGTTATTTTTGAAGTGCTGGGGTACTTTTTTTTCCTTTCAGTATATCTTCAGCATGTGTATATTTTATATGTTCTTATCAACACAGCGAAAGATACTGTAATTAAGTGAACCAAGGACTCAACAGTTAAGAAATGCCAGAATAAATTGCTTGCACAAGTCTGTTAACTTTTCTTACACTTATGTCCAGGGAGATGGCTTCCACTTAGGATCAATGAACATTCACTCTGGCACTTGCCCTTACCAGATCCCTCTGCCCTCCATGTCCTCCTGGGTCACTGTCACCTTGGCCAGTCAAGCTCAGTCCTCCAAAGTGATCATCAGATCATGGCCTCTCATGCCTCTTACCCTGTTTTTCCACACGTCTCCTAAGCTCCTGGCCCACAAAAGCCAGAGTAATCTCCCAGCTCTCCTCTCAAAGCGTGGTTCTCACTGACAACTGGCACATCACAGTGGAGAGAAATTGGCTGTAGATTGGGTGATTATTTTGCACATACACAAATACACCATCTATCAACAAGTCTCCCACGTACTTCACCTGCCACCTGCCCAAGCCAGTAGGGGATACAACTAATTCCAGTTTGCTGATGAAGGCAAAGGAAGGATGTAGGGGCTAAAGACAGGAGATGAGAGTTTAAAGCCAACCCACATTTGCTTGAGCTGAGCAGCCTGGACACAGGACAACCTATGACCGCACAGACCTGACTGTTTATCTGCTGCTGCAGTCAGCAATTTGTCAAGGAGTTGTGCACATCTGGTTGCCTGAGCTGCTCTACATTTGGAAATTGAAAGATCTCTGGTTGCACGAAGGAAAAGGCTTACAGGTCTGGCAGGCCTGACTTCGGCAAAGAGCAAGAAATCAAAACCGCAAACCCCTCTACCCACCCACTTTTTTCCTTGGGCATAAAGATGTCCCATCCCAGCCTGCTTTGAATGTTCATGTGGCCCTTAGGCCAAGAACAGAAAAAAGAAAATTGGGTCCCTGACAAAGAGTAGGCCTTTCATCTAGGAAACAAACCTGAAATGTTTTGACTAAAGAAGGAAGCATTAGCCAAAGCTGTGCCACCCCTCCCTGTAAAAGGACCTTTCCCACCACCTAGCTCCTCAGAGCCTCCCTTAGCTGAAGCTGGGCCAGCAGTGAATGAGGCAGCATGGCCCCACAGCTGAATGATCTGGGACTTGCCTGGAAAGCAGCTGAATTCTGCTCGCTTATTCAATGTTTTTGCTTCTAACTCAGTGACAAGACAGTTAAAAAAAACGCATTTCCAAGACTCCCCAAAAACAGGCTACAGTGTCATACCACTTCCTATGTTGCCTGGGTGGTTCCTGCGTTGCTAAATTTGTCCAGAAATGTGATTCTGAGAAAAGCCTGGGGAGAGGCAGTGTCCCAAATGGAGCACTGGCTGACAGCGATGTGAAACAGGGAGCAAAAGGACTGTCACCTGCAGCTTGAGACCTCTAGAGAAAGCATAGTTTCTGAATTTTTTGTAAGCAAACAGGATTGTCTCAGAGAGACAGCTGACTCCATCTTCTGTTTCCCATGCAACACCTGCAGCTCCACATATTTGGCTGAAGTTTGGGTCAAAAAAAGGGTAACATTAATATAATCAAAGTAATATAATGAATTTAACTTAGTGAATGATTTCTAAACAGCCCAAGGTCTTTTGGGCTGTGGACTGTTGGGATTCTGGACCTAAAACTTGTCAGTCTTTTCCAAAAATGCCAGTGGGCATCTAGGATACAGAGTATACCTTCACTGACAGCTTGATTGACACTATGCTCCCAGTGAGCTAGAAAGGCTTTCATCCATATGGAGACATTTCCAGCGCCCTCAAAAGCTGTGTTTTAGGGCTGCAGTTCTGGTTCTGTCCCTCTCCCCCATTTCTCACTGGGGAGAACAGGATCAGTGCTGAAGACCACAGTCCTGGCATTGCCCACTATACAGCTGAATATAAAGGACATGTAGGATTCTTGCCCTGAAATAAAATCTCTGAATCATGTCCTAAGTATTCCCTAAACTCTTTATCATCTTACTTACTTCTTCCAGTTTCCTAAGATGCATTTTTATTCCCAGCTTTATTCACTGCATCTTCCAGAGCTCTGCCGCTTCACCTCCATCGATCTGTTCCTTAGTTTACATCTCTCAATACCGATCTTGTCTGTGGCTGAAAGGATGTCCCTCCACCCCCTCCCAACCGTACATATTCTCATAAATCTTTGAAAAACCCTGTTGATAAAGAGCAGCTTGTTGGTTGTTCTCACTGCCTTGGCAGGTAAACCAGCCTGGAGGAACAAGGAGTTCTCTACCCTTGCTCCAGTGGAGGTACAGCCTCCCTTCCACTGTTGCCAGCAGTCTCCAAGAGTACAGAATAACAAAAAAAGTACCCCTAAAGAGCCAAGGAAATGTGACACTGTCTAAAGTCAGGTAAAAGGTTTTTTCACACTAGTTGCTTTGTTTGGTTGGGAACACCAATGGGGTAAGGAAGCAGTGGAAGCTGTTTTCTTGCCTTTCAGCAGAGGCAGCATCAATTGACTGGGTTTAATATAGTGTCACTTACGACAGATGTATGGAAAACTGCTGTGAGCAGTAGCAAACTGCTTGCCACTGGGCAGGTTTTACACAGAATAAGCCATGTGTTCTGGATGCAGACTCAGGGTGCTGAAAAAGAGGAGACAAGGATGAGAGCTGTGGCATGTGTGTGTCCATACCCAAAACGCCTCACTACAAAGCCCAAACTTGAAGCTGCACCATTTCAAACAGAAGAAACTCTAGAAAACACAGTCACAGGCAACTTCTCTGTGAGGAAATACTAGATTTAAAACCTAAAATCTCTTTTTCATTCTTCTAGTCCACTCAAGTTTCAGTTGTTTCAAAGGACTTTCTTAAAAGAAGAAGAAGAAAAAAAAAACGCCTGAGCAGCAATTTGAGCTTATGCTTTGTGTAACAGTCTCTAGCTTGAACTTGTGGAAGTATTTTGCTTTATCTTTGATTCAAGACACAGGCTCAATTCACTAACACATGTCACAGTCTACAAGTTAACTCGTGGTTTGCTCCTGTAACCCAGAGAGTTAGCTGAAGGATCCATCCCACTGGATTTTCAGGTAGAAGATCTTTTTTAAACTCATTGATGGATTTTTTGGGTATTAGCCACTGAGACGTTGAATGCACAGGTGCTCTGAAAACATGAAGTATTAGGTTACAGAATAACTGATGTTAACTGATGTGATCTTTTGACTCTTGCATCTGATTGTTAGAAAAAAAAAAGGATAAGAAGAAGAAAAAACATCAATTGACTCTACATTTCATTAGAGCTTTTCGTCCAGCAAAGAGGCTAGATGAATTTCTTAATTCTACGTTTCATTTCAGGACCTTATGTGTAATATCAAACAGAGTAAATGAATTACATCAATCCCTGATTCAGCACATGTAGACCCTTGTCACTGAAGTTTCCCAGTCAATCTATCCTCTTCCCCCCACCCCTGACATAAATAAAGTAAGGAGTGGAAGATTCCCTTCAAGGAAATTTATCTCTTTGACAGTCAAACAGGTGGTGAAGTTAATGCAAACCCTCAAGAGAACTTGGTTGGTAAGAAGGGCTCTGCAATAACTAACCACAATGATTTACAAGGGACTAAATTGCCAGATTAGGCCTTGATAATTTTTCAACTCTTGACTTCATTATTACCTTGTGGATCTGGATCTTACATCACCTCTAGGAATGCCTGGGATCAAATTAAAGTGGAAACACCTGGTTGAAAGTCAGTTCAAAATACAGATTTAAGAACTAAGGGGGTATTTGTGTGCTGGATCTGCTTTTCATGCGTGGTAGACAGCTATAAAATTCTGTTTCTCTGTGTTCAAGCTTTGTTTCCAAATGCCAGTTTGCTTTGCGTGTGTGCTTGCTAATAATCACTGCTCTTTGCAAGCACACTCATTGCCTAGAGATCTACAGATCTGCCACGTGAAGCAGATTTAGAAGTTAAATGGAGTGTTCAAGTGAGTCAAACTACAAACTCAAAGGCTTAGATCGGTCTGAAAATATGTGGTTTGACCTAACACAGCATGACTGTCCAAGGAAGAAGGCGGAGGTACTCATGCAGCAAGGATTTGCACAAAAAAAAAAGAGGATCCAGTAGTTAAGATAAAATGCAAAATTTTTAAAATAATATGTGAGAACAAATAACAATTTTTTCCAGGAATCTGTAGCTGGAACAAACCAGTGGAACACTCAGAGGAACAGTAGACAGTGATTTATTGTCACAGTACTGTTACTACACAGCTCTGTTTGAGGAGTCTCCTACAAGCCTTTATGCTTTTCTTCCCTTTGCATCCTAGTTGTCCTTCACCAGCTCTCCTGCTCAGCTGGGCAGCTGCAGGCAGTACTCATGGTTGGGTTTCCATGAGTCAGGGAATTCAGCACTGGCACAGGAGAGGCAAAGTTCTACAACACTACAGCAATAGGAACCCTTCACAGGACACCAGGTGGAAAGTCAACAATTTATCTAGTCCAGACAGCTGCCAGGCTGCTTAATGAGAAGATGGCTATTTATAGAGTAGAAGAGAAATTCTTTCAGTTAGTTCTGCTGCTGGCACACAAGCAATGGCTGCTTCATCAGAGAAAGTCTCCAGCTCCAGTGAGTCCTGCTGATTTTAATGGGGCCTTGCCTGGAGGGTTTCAAATGACAGTTCTGGCCTAACAACCTTGGTGGGTGAAAGCAGTTCAAGCACACTTCCCATGTGGAAAGACTTAATATGATCTGGAGCCATTCCTCAAGGGTACCACCCCATATGGCTGATAGCACAACTGGGCATGCCATGCCATTCAGAGACCAGGGTACTGGTGAAGCTGGGAAGGACTTGTTGCCATGTTTCAGCAACCAATCCATTGCTTGGTCCTCTTTAACAGGTCAGATTCTCCCATGTGTGGTGCCTTTCTGTTTGAAAAAGATGCATGTGCAACAAGCTTCTGCCTGGGAAGAAGTCCAAGGTGCTTGCAAAGGTGCAGAAAATGACTGCCTATGGACACTGGAGCTTCCTGCAGATATGTGCTCTTTGCCTATGTCCTCATGTTTGACTTTTCCCGGACTAAAGATGCTTTCTTAGGTGGACAGTGCAGCACAGGGGCTTGAGAGGCAACTTCTATAGCTCAGAAGGTTGGGCCGGAAAGATCACCCGCATGCACGGACCAGACTGTAAGTGGTAACTCTCTCTCCTGCTTTGTTGAGGGCACTTGAAACTTCCCAGTGTAGGCTCGGAGAGAAGCAAAAACACGAAGATGATGGTAAATAACTTCCCCCTTGTGAAAATGACATGACAGATGGGGAGCTCTCTCACTGTCCATGCAATTCGGCTTCTGTTCCTCCTGGGACCAGACCTGGCAGCCCTGGCAGGAAGAGGAGGCCAGGATACAGCACCTCGGCAGGTGAGAAAGCTCAGAGTCCTGACCATGACACTGGGATGGTCTTCAGGGAGTGAGACTCTAGGAAAGGCTCCAGACAGTGACAGAGCAGGAAGTTACAGCAGCTGTAGGAGCTGTGGTTAATGAATTTCCCAGTGGGGCTTTAGCTTTTGCTCTGCCTTGCTCCCTCTGGCCCAGAGTGCCGTATTAGTTTCTCCACTTCCCAGCCATCCCAGTCCCACAAGCTGTTTCGTGTAAGAATTTTCAAGGCAGCAGATTGTGTTATGAGTCCCCAGTGAGAGAATAATTTTAGGTCTGTTTCCAAATATTTAGTAACAAAGGCTCAGCTTCCCAAGGTGAATCCCAGGAACACTGACAGCATCTCCACATCTGATCATTCAAGCATCAGGGGGAAGGAAAAAAATGAAAATATGCAGGTTTTTTTAGAAAACAAGAAACTTGGGTCCCACAAGCTCAAGAGTTGTGGAATTTCACGTGCAATTTTGTCCCTTCAGTAAAAAGGGGTTACCTTGGCTGACCTGACTGCTCTTATTAGATGCTTTAGGTCTTCAGAGGAGAACCTCCACAGGGAACTGCAAATATTTATAATACCAAAAAGACAGAGAAAGGTAAAAGCTGCTTGTTGGAGACTCTGGGAACACTTACCTCCAAGTCTATTGTAGTCACTAATTTCAGTTAAAAGTTAGCATATTTTCCAAGTATGAAGAACCTGGGGACAAATTCTCTTCTGGTCCCTGTCCCTGTCCCTGTCTCGGTCCCAGTCCCAGTCCCAGCCCCAACCTGGCTTGGACAGTGGCTAGGTGAAAGTTACTACTGTTCCCTTTAAGCAAAGGAGAAATTAATTATTTCCTTGAAAAAACGCCATCTACCAACAGCTGTGGCTCAGAAGTGCTCTGCCCATAAATAAGGATTCTACATTAAAATATAGTTAAAATTATTTTTAAAAACTAACTCCCAAAGATTATAACCTCTTCATGGGCCTGTCATTACTTAGTTTGTTATCCCATCTAGTAAGAACAATTGCACATCTCCTAATTGCTCCATTTGTTCTAGTTTGCTACACAAAACAAAGATGTAAAAGAAACTGAATGACTGCTTGAACAACCTGCATTTTCAGAACCACTCTAGTATTCCTCCAGAACTCCCAGGTTAGTGCTGGGACTAACAGAGTGCCTTGTTTTGCACATGCTAACAGATGATATATTACATGAGTCACACGTGGTTTTAAATGTGAAAATTTTTAAAGAGCCAAACAAGTGATCACTTCTGTAACTCAGAAAAAGAATACAATTATTTAAATGATCTTTGTTTAGAATCACTGCAAGTAGAGAAAAGCTGGCATTTTTTATCAGGTTTTTACAAGACATGAGGAAATCCACATATCAATACTTTTGCTGGACTGTTCTAGTTTATGATGTCTCTAATGAAGCTTTGGTCCCATCTGCCTCATGCTTATTTCCCACCATGGTGAAGACTTGCTGGACAAGTAGCTGGCAACCCTCAGCATTTCAAGCACTGCAGTTCACAGACAAGCCCTGGGAAAGCAGGGGCCTTGAGGACACACTGGGCCCTTGGAGCTGTATCTGCATGAGGGCTCCCACTGCTGCTACCATAGTGAATTAATAGCAGCCATGAGACAAGAACTGGTGATGAGACCTCTGTGAAGACACCAATAAAATGAAGAGCACTGACACCAGCCTGATTTGGAGATATTTGGGAGACCTTAATTCCACCCTCTGCTCCAATCCTACTGTTGACACATTACCTTACCTTACATGCTGAAGATTTAACTAGGCAGAAGCTCCCTTTTAAAACAGCTGCAGAGGTCAATATTCCTGGCTCTCAGCATGGCAGGAAAACCTAGCAGCCTTAATCACAGTGGGATGCTTCCATCTGCCCATTAACTACTGATCTATGTAGAGACCTACCTTGTATTGAGTAACATTTGTTCTAAACATGGATCCAATGCACTTGCCTGTTAAGAAAATAGACCAATTTTAAGCTAACTTTGCTTAAGTGTATTTTAAGTGGTTGCATCCAAATGAAAGTTTGTAATTATCTTCCAAGGGCTTGTTTAGATGTGATGGTTGATGGAAATGAGAGTAAGACAGACATTCCAAAGGCACAGGCTAGTCCCAAATCCCAGAGCACAGAACTTCTTACTCCAGAGTATCATTCTCGTTTAAGTTGAGCTGAAGCAGTTTACGCTTATTGCAAAATATATAGGCAAGCACACACACACACACACATACACTCTTAAGTGCAGTTGTTCCAAAATAACTCTTGTGCAGGGCCATGTGTAGAAGAGCCCTGGTGGATGAGCTCAGGACTGTGGCTGCTTGCAGCTGCGATGGGAAGGGAGGGCTGGATGTCAGCACGAGCAGATGCTGTGCATGCACACACCCTGCAACAGGAGCTTCTAGAGCAGGTACAAAGGGGAGATCCCTAGAGCCATCTTAGCACCCCATTCCTCCTCTCCCACTAAGAACCTGTCCCTGGACACAGCTACTAGCTTTCCAAATGCTTCAGCATGAGCTATTCCCCATATCTTACTGCCACAGCAGCTTTTATTGATAACTGGATTAGGAGAGAAAGGCTCCAGTCATCCCAGTGCCATAGGCACTGGCCCAGGCACATTGTTTGCTAAAATGTTTTCAGACAGAATGGATAACATTTTAAAGGCAGTTTGGTCAGCCTGTACAGACAGGGATGTGTTAAAAGGTTTAATTTTTTTCAAAATACATTGTGGCTCCTTAGATAAGTGCTACAATTGCTCTGCTTAGGAAGAGAGCACCAAACATCCTGCCAATTTAACTTAGGCACAGACACACACAAACACTTGATCCTGACTTCTGCACATTGACCATTTAGTTCAAAAGCTTTTTTTAAATTTTGTGGAAGAAATGAATTGTTTGTGTATTGTCAGCATTAAGCAGATAGGTAAGTATGTAACCTGGATTGTTATTTCTAAAGTTATTTTAAATATTTGGATTGTCTTCTTAAGTTGTGTTTAAATAAAGTTACTATGAATTTCTTTGTTCCACTGAAGCCATGATAAAGCCACATTTTGTCACTAGATACATCAGCATTTAATGGCCAGGGAAAAAACATGACAGGCTAATTAGCATACCAGGAGGTTGGGGTTTCTGTAACTACTTTTTTAACTTTATTGGACACTGTCCCTAGACTCCCTAGATTTTTTTTTTTTTTTTTTGCAAGGTTTGTGACTAAACACCTCGAATTTAGGCTTAGGAGCTTCAGGACAAAGTAACACTTAAATAGATGCCCTCATCAACCATTCTGCCCAATCTGCTGTTTCAGGGACTGTTAGAAGACCTAATCTCTGTGATAGATAGTTTTATTTCCTGTTTATGGGCTATGAACTTGGCAGCAGTGGAAAACTGAGCAGAGCCCCAAAGCTTCTGTACTTGGAAAACCTGGGTTTTAATGGACAGAAACAAGGTTAAATACTAGGGTTAAATACTTACCCAATTACCATTTGCATTATAATGATCTCCTTTTGTTGAACAGAGGACTTACCTACCCAGAGACACAAGAAGAGTTAGGACTCAAATTCAGGTTAGGTTAATGATTTTATATGCATCAAATTCTTGAGCAGGTGCACACTTTCAGAACCATAGCGGCCCATAACTTACTCCTTTGTGTGCATTCACTACACAGCTCTGATCCCTCTGAATTTTCCCAAATTGCTACTGAAGACAAGACTCATAAGGGTTTGTCTAAACACAAAAGTTAGGACAGATTATGATGGTGTTGGAAAATAAAGAATAATGCTTGCTTCTGTATTATTTATTTGTTATGAAGTTAAAGGGTATTGTTCCTGATTAGCTCACTTCAGTTAGGTCTTCTGCACAAGTCCTTATGACATAAGGTAAAGTAAACATTTATTGTGTGTTACCAACCCTACATACACAGACAGGCTTAATGGGGGGGGAAGAAAAATTTGTACTACAATGGGCATCCAGCTTAGGTGCTCCAAGCTTCAACTACACTCACACATAAAATAACCTACAAGCACATGACATAGGAAACTACTAACACAAAAAGCAAAGATACTTGAAGCCTAAACTTGTCTATCTTGTTCCAATGACTGAGTGGGTACACCAAGTTTAGAGAACTGGCAACCCCAGATTCTTTTTAAAGACTAGGAAATAGAGGAGAAGCTCTAGAAACCTACTATAGATGAACCAGTGATGCAAATTGTCCTGCTCATTGGGAAGTAGAGTGCTACAGAATGATCTTCAAACACCTTGTTTACATGGCTATAAGCTTAGCACATTAAGATAGGAGCTTTCTGAGAAAACTCTCATCAGCTGCATATCCCATCGGGTTGTTACAGCAAGACAAAAAGTCTCAAGAGATGCACCCATATCAGCTCATCTGGGTTTAACAGTGAACTTTCATGGCATTGTCCTGCAGAATGAAGGAAAATGTTCCTACATTAAGCTACTAGTCTAAAGTATTAATTTAAAACTCCTACCTGAGCTATTTAAACTAGGCTGGCTTTACATGAAAAAATACACTTCATCAGTCACAGCCCTGAAGAGACACAATTCTCATAGTTTCTGATTGTAGTGTTAAAGGAAACTTTCAGCATCACATAATATTTGCAACAGTTTAGGGCAATATAAACAAGGGATACCCCAGCTCCCACTCCATCCTCAGTCACAGATCTTCTCTTCCTGCTTCATAGGAATCACCCATGCAACTGGAAAGTCACCCAGTCAACAGAAAACCTTGGAGAGGTGATTGACTTCTTTATATGATTTTTTTTTTTTTTTATAAGGTGTGACTAGAGGTGACAGGAGTTTCAGGATTGTTTCCAAAATAGCTCATGTGTATCACAAAAACTAACAAACTGAATTCTTCTGGAGGCTTGGATTGAATTTAGGCTCAGTTTCCTACTATGTAAGACAAGCAGTATACAGCCTCAAAGATCCTCCCCCCAAGCACTTAAGCAAGTCTCATTATATCTACAAGGTATCTGGTATTCCCTATGTGTACCTGTGACTTTTGAATAGAAGATGAAAAGTTAAGGGAATGGGTTTTAGAAACATGCTCACTGAGTGCACCAGCCACAAGCCACTCCCCAGTCACACCGCTGAAGAACTGAGAGAAAAGGTAGTAAATTTAGAGAAATCAGGATGACCACACATTCAGTAATTAAAGTAGAACTCTGCAAGCCTTGAAACTTGCTTTTTAAGTAAGCCTGTAGCCATTGTAAATTGGCAGGATGCTTTTGCTTTATAGAACACCTTGGTATTATTGGCTGGCTTTTAATTTTTTCTTTTCTGTCAGGCTAGTAAGTGTCAAGTATCAAAACTTTAAAAGCTGCTTCTTAGTCTGACACAGGAGCAAAGATTGAGACATCTTAGGAAAACAAATGTGCAATACAGTGATGCTATGCAATAGAATTAAATTTGTTGTACATGCTCTTAGTGACTTTGCTGTAAGAACATGGGAGGTAATTTGGCCCTGGGGAAATCTTCTAATGACTTTTTCAAAAGAGCATGGAATTTGGAGTAAGGGTTAATGTAAACATTTTCTTCTACTTTCAATTAATTTCTAAACAGAGTTAGTTAACAACACTGTTCTTGACACAGATACAAATGTTTTATTTTATATGTGTGTTATATATATGCAGTAATAACTACAGCTGTACTGAAACTACATTTACTTTTTAACTCACTAAAACTCCACCGACACCACATTTTTTCATAAACCTGAATGCAGCTCTATATAACACCAAAATTAATATTCTTCATAACCTCTTTGACCAGCTACTTCATCAGTGAGGTTAGAAGATAGACAAAACTGTCAGCTCCTAAAGCCCAATTTCACAGTACCTACTGATAGTCTTCCGAGATTACACTGTAAGGCATGTAACTGACAAAGTGGATACAGGAGTTGAGCCATAAATATTTGATCTGTGTTGACACCAAAGAGCTGTGGAACAGGCACAAGTAATTCGTGTTAGTTCAGTCTTTAAAGGAAACATTCCAGTCACTGTTTTAAGGAAAAGGTGGCTCACTTTAATAACCACAGGCATTGGTCACTATTTAACAAGACATTCTAAAAAAGTAATCACAATTTTTCTGATAGTAGTTTACAAGTGGATGGTATACATTAAGATACAGAGGTAGAATTTCACTTTTACAATGCTTCACTAATACAGATTACCAAATTCAAGGCACAAAATTGTTTGCTTTACAAAAAATACTGTAAAAATGTCATTTGCCATTCTACAATGTGAGTACAACTCAAAAAAAATCTTTACACCCTTTCATATTCTGAATGTAGAGTTGCATCAGGCATTATTCTATTTTTGCCTTTGCTAATAATTGGCATATGACCAGCACTTACATAAACGGTTTGTATCTCAGCTGAGTTGCTTTGTCTTTTAGGCACAAGTCCAGTTAGAGAATTTAAGACAACAGCTTCCTTAGGGGGTGGGAGGACTCTGTCAGAAGTAAGAATGAGGAGGAAGAAAATAAACTGTAGTCCATAATAGTAAATTGGACTCTGACATATCGAGGGAAATGGAACAGAGCATATTTCAAATTAAGTCAACTTGAAAAAAAGTCAGATTAAATCACTGACAGCATTCCTAAAAAAACAGATGCCCAGTACAAGTTTGCTCTGAGAGTATGTAAGACATTCATTTGCCTTTGAATCGGCAGAGATTTACAAATTTCTTTTCATCTTTGTTTAAATAGAACACACATAGTTGCAACAAAAGAGAATTACACCACAATTTGGCCATGTGTCCTTTAGAGAACTTGGGTGAACAAATGAAGAGATGCATTCAGAAACTGTCCTTGAATTTGCTATAAGATCATGAGTAGTAGCTTAAATTGCAAGATTTCCCTCCCTTCCTAAATAACATAAGGAAAGTCAAACCATTTCTGAAACATTGCATCTTCTGGTCGGAGACAGCTCTTAGAAGCCTTGGCAGACTAAGGAAGAGATATCACACAGTGCATCCCTACAACAAGTAGTATGACTAGTTTTCTGTACATACAGTGATATTCTAAAGGACAATGGTGGCAGCTACATTGTAAATTCTTTTGAGTTACCTATCACATTTCCCAAGTACTCTAGTCAGTTTTATTTACAGTATATAAAAATCCATTGATTTTTAGAGTTCAATACACAGGTTTAGGACCCAAGAGAATGCCACAGTAAGATGTTGACATTTGCATCTGTTAGATGCAAGTGCACTTTGCAATTCAGTCATGTAGCATTATTGCATTCACCTATAAATGTTAGTCCATCCCAAACAGTTAAATTCCATTTTTTGCTTCATTGTTGTTTGTAGCCTGTTTCCGTTGAGCGATGAAAGGATACATACACTTGTCTGCTCCCAAAAATCGGTACATGCATACAACTGCTTCAAATGGGAGAATACTGGGAAAAAGAAGTTAGAGATTTGTTAGAAGACAGAATAAAACAAAAACTCTGTTTACTTTTAAGTACATGTACTTACATGCACTATGTACTTGATCTCCTTAAAAGCAATATAGTACCTATTGGAGAGTCTTCTTAAAAGACTTAAGAGATTTTTATTTCATAGGGATACTTTCAGAGTGAATTGAAATTCTAGAGTCCCAACCACACAGGCAAGCAGAAAGGAGAAAGAAGCTGCTTATTCACGTGTCCATCTTAGACCAGATTTTCTGTTTCTTCACAAGCAGCGTGATAGCTTGTTTTAAAGAATTGGAGCAGGGGGGATGGGGGGAGGCAAGGGCATCACAGAAAGCCTGGTAAAAGCAAAGCATCTGCTAAAAGCCACATCAGCAGAGGTCATCAGACATTTAAGATATTCTTTAATGTGGGATTAGTGTTAGTTAATGCCATTCTTTGATCACCAGATGTCTAACAACCTTGATTTATATTCTAAACTCAATCATCCATCCTCAAAAAGAAAGGTCCAAAGTAAAGAGAGCAATTCCCCCCCCTCCAGATAAAATTCCAGGAGGTGATTATGTGATGGATACCTGGCTACAGATCCTCCCCTCCTTCTCACATGAACAAAATACTGTTTTTATTTCAAGTGTAATACTCAGGGGCTCCAGTGAAGGACTAAAATGGGATTCTTCAGCCCCTGGAAATAGCAACAGGCACTTATTCAGTGGCAAGCAGTGCAACTCCAGCCATTAGGAGTAATGCCCACTGAAGCACCAAGACATAGTCACTGGTACAGGTGTCCTCAGTGCCAGCAGCACTGCTTGTGCAGTGACTGGAGGGCCTTTGATCTAAAGGCTGCTGCCTGGGGCATGGATTATGCAGAAGCTTTGATCTCCCTGTTGGAAGCTGAAGTGTTGAACCAAGGAAACCCGAAGGGCTTTTGATGTGGCTGTTGCTGCATCAGGCACTGCTTGTGCAGGAAGCACTGAAGCACCCTCTGAGCTTCTGGGTGAAGGAGTTAGTTCTTAAAGATACTGACAGTGGCCTTCATTTGGTGTCAGAATAGACACATACATCTCTTCCAGGAAAGATGTGAGCAGCTCACAGCTCACTATTTTTTGGTGAGCCTGTCCACCAAGAGACACTTGAGACAGAGGAGAACAACCACTTCATAAGCAGAATAAAAATCACCAGGGTGGTCAGTTTCAACCATCCCTTGCAGAAAGAAAATAATACAATGCTATATTTTATAGGTTCCCCCTACACGCTACAGATTTAAAACAAAACACAGAGGCCTGTGAAGCTGTTCTCCATAAACTAGAATTCAAGTGATGTTGTATCACAGGAATTGAAGCAGCTCCTGTATTATCCTGCATCATTGAAATGTCAACCTGATTACAGATTAAAACAGTTTTCATCCTAAAATTGCAGTGCTTCAGAATGAAAGAAGTAATTCCTTTAAATAGCCCTTCCACCAAACTTAGACTCTGAAAATTGGTTCTGGAAGTACCAATTTTCAGTTTATCTACCACATCTGTGCAAGTTCTGAAGAATCTGCAGGCAGGACCTTCTCACACACTGGTTCTAGAGACAAGCAGCTAGAGGTTCCTCTGCTGGTAGCTGCCTCATGTGCCATTCCTAAAGAGGAACTCAAACAATGGAATTAAGAGTCTGTTGAAAAGAAAATAGGAATCTAAGGAGGATGGAAGATACAAGAAGGTTAAAACAAAGATGCATAGATACACAGGATCTCAGTTAAATGAAGCTTCCCAAGCAAGCAACCTACAAGCATGCAAGCCAAGAGAGACTTATGAATTCTAACAACATGGCACCTATGGCCTGTGTGGGTGGGAGGGTGTTTGTATCCAGAAACTGGGCACGCTCATGTATTTTGTGGATTGCATTGCCAAAGAACTGGAAATTCAATTCTTACCTTTTCATCAAGGTGACCATATACATGAGGCGAGGTGTGCAGATCATTGGCTGGTCTGTAAGGATGGCTCTCATAGCCTGCTTCACACAGTACTCAGGTTTCAATGGTGGAAGAAAAGGCTCAATTTCTTTTCTGGAACATTTGATTAAGATGGATTAATACGATACATAAAAGACCACAGACCCCAGTGAACAGTTAACTCAATTTCTTCGGAACTTTTTTATATTCATTGTTAAGTTACAAAGACTATAGCTCAAAACTTGCATTGCCTCTGCACAAAAGGACAGAAGACAGTGAATTCAGAAAGTCTCTTTTTGAGTCTAACACTTACATATACTAAAGGAGATAATATTTATTTAAATATTTTTATGGTAACAGTTGAGTTACCTCTAAATACTTTTATGACACTACCAGCACAGAGCAGAAGGAGAATTCTACTCACCTGATCCTGCATCCTCTAAACATTCCTGTATCTACAAGATAAGGGCAGACTAAAGTAGTTTTGATTCCGTCCTTTTCAGCAGCCTTCAATTCATGGCTTAAAGACTCATGGAAACCTACAGCTCCAAATTTGCTGGCGCAATAATCCTGTGTTGCCAATGAACGAAGCAGGGGAAAAAAAAAAAAAAAAAAAACAAAAAAAACAACACTTAAAAAGGACAGATATGAATGATGTTCAAAGCCAGCATACCTGAGGTGATTCTGCACAGATTTTCAAAGCAACAACAAAAGACACCCACTGAATAGAGCATCACATCAACTCATTTATCACTTTACTTTTGAGGTAATTAGCACAGAATCATGAAAGCAGGAAAGCTGAATGTAGGAGGATATTACCTTGGATTCAAGTCTTTGAATCAGGCAGGCTCACATGACAAGTTACTCCAATTACCAGTTTGCTTAATAATAAATGGTGCAACAAAGGACTGAGATACCTAATACTACCTTGGGTCAGATTTGAAAAAGTTTAAAGAGTTGGCAGGGCATAGGTGTAAAAATCTTAAAAGTGTTATTTTTAAGGTTAGTTTCAACAGAAGACACAATCAAGATTTAAGTATTTCTATGAGATACACAAATAATTCAAATGCTACTGTTGTCTATGCAATAATTTTTTACTGTTGCTGAATTTAGTGTGTTTTCAGTCGGATGTGTCCACCTCTGTTGGTGGTCACACCCAGTCTAGGAAATTCCTTGTAGCTTTCTCAAGACAGTAAACACTCTAAAAAGCCCTAAGTTACACCATCTTCATTCATGTTATGAAACACTGCAGTTTAAGGTCCTGGACTGAGCCTTACTTATATGCAAAGAAGTCTGTTTATGGGGTAATATGACCATTATTATATTAGACACATTAATTAATTTTCACTAACTGAATGCTTTTTGTTCACACTTGCATTTGTATTAATGACTCAAAAAACAGGACAAGTGCTAATCCTAACCTATTTTTATGCACCAGACAAGTCTCACAAACTGGAGTTCTCCAACAGCTGCTAGTGAAGCAGGTGAGCCATATATTCTAGAAGGTTTGCAGTCATTTCCTCACAGAAACAAGAAGCATTACTTTTGAAAGCCCTTGCCTTTGGCTTCAAGCTTTGCACTGAAGATCTTGACAGGAGTAGGTTGAATGGCACCTTTCAAGTTCCTAAATTTATCAGGTAACTCAAAGATCACCTGGCATTCTGAAACCCCCAGCCATCCTAGGCTTTTGCTCTAAGTGCCAACTCCACCATCCAAGTAAATGAATACAACGCCTGCCCGAGTCCTGTGGCTCCCACTCATAGGGAGCCATGCGCTGATATGGTACTCAGCACCATAATCTCCAAATATCTTTGAAGATTTGACCTTATTTCCTCTAGCTGATAATATGAAAAAACTTGTCTTTGGCAAAAAGTGCCAAATTTTTTGTTCATTATAGTCTAACAAACCTCCACTCCAGCAGTACTGAATAACCCCAAGGAACTTGCAACTGTCACGATGTGTCCGTGGTTCATTTCCAGCATCTTGGGAAGGAATGCTTTAGTGGTCTACAAAGTAAAAAAAAAAAAAACAAAGAAAACAAACCAAAAATAAAACCAAAAAACAAAGCACACGTAAACTACATAAAAAACCACTTCATAAACAAGTTACATTAGCAATGAGTTCTCAGAATCTCTCAGTTTATTATCAAGAATATAGAAATACAATCATTGTACAGGTTTTGAACTTGAGTTTGTCAAAAATGCTAACAGAAAATCTACAGCTTGTTTTTGAATTCAGACAGCATGGCAGCAAAGATTGTGTATCCAGAAATCCCAAGTTTAAAGGATCAATTGAGCTCAGACGTGTTTATTTTTCCACAAGAGACTTGTTATCAGAAGGAGATAATTTGACCTTAAAATGGAAGTCATTTTTTTAAAGACAGAAAAAGAAATGCAAAGTGTTTAATTACACCATCCAGCACATCTCTGTTGAGACCAGTACCAATCATCAGTTCTAATTATTGACAGTGTTTTTTAAGTTAGATATGGCAAGTTTTATCTGTATAACTTATCACCTTAGGCATTTTATATTAAAAGAAATACTAGAGGCAGAGTTTTTGCTGATGTTACTTTTTACCTACAATAGAGTCAACATGTGCTAGTTTAAATTACTTTTCATCTTCATTAGTATCCATGGCATTGCTACAGCTAAAAAGACAAGATACACATTTCTGTTACTGATTCCTTAAGAGTTTAAAAATAAAACTAAATAAACCCAAAGCAAGTCTCAAGATGAAACTTTAACCTCCAATTTTTATGTTTTGATTATAACAAAGTTTGTTTCCATTTAAAAACCTGAGTCAGAGTCAACACCTTTTAAAAATTAAATTTGTAGCAATATATTGAAGGTACTTGCTGGAAGATCACCCCTACCAGAATACCTATCTTTGTCATATCTCTCTTTGGAAGCTGACTCAACACTTCCTTATTTTAAATAAGTATTAACCAGAGCACCTAGTTAATACACTACAAAAAATTGATAAAATAGCAAAATGGTATGTGTAGTTATGATGTACTTCAGCTTTTAGAGTGTCAGTGTACTATATGAGATCACTTTTAAATTGCCCAAGAACTTCAGACAATGCTTTTTAATCACAAACATGCCTAGTTAATATGTTAATCTATTAGTGACAGAGCTACTAATCTATTTGAACTCAGTCAATACCATGAATGCTTTACCCTCCCAAAAACCAACTCTTCCCATGTAATTTGTATCCAAACTCAGAGCATGCAAATGCCCCCAAAGTATTTCCTACTTGCTTAATTGTTGGTCTAAGTCATGTCAGCTGCATTCTTAAAAAGACGTGCAAACTACAGCTGAATCCATCTAATTCCATTCTTACGCTGTCTGCATTTTCCAATCACAGACGTCAGGACAGTTTTGCTCTAATGATTTTCACATGTTCTTGTACAACATTTTTGCCTGCAGGTGTTAAATGACTAATCCAGACCTCCTAACACCACACAAAAAGTGTTTTCACTGGACAGCTGGCAGATGATAGAAGATTAACAGACCTCCTGACTCCTTGCCTTTTCTACTGTTGATTCATACAGCTCCTAGATTCTGTCATAACTACATAACAAAGCTAATTATAAAAAATAATCTGAGAGCAAGCTGCCTTGCATTTGTTTCTTTCCTTATGGCAGGGATCTCAATCTCAAACCAGGACACTCTAACACAGAGCCTCGGACAAGAATTCAGTTTGCTGTTAAACTAATCTGTGCCAGGCACACAGTTTCAGCCTCTGTTCCCATGTTGCATGGCAACAAAGCCCAGCCATCATCAGGCAGCGCCATCCGAAAAAGAGGCTTTGCTTGGACAGCACTGAAGTTTTACAGAGTGTTCCTTATTTGCAGCCTGCCTTGCACACTGCAACACCAATGGTGTGCACGCTAACCCCAATCCTCTGTGCTATCCCTGTAAGACATCCGTGCTCCCAGCTCAGTCCTGCTAAACAATTTACTCCACTCCCCAACATTTGTCAGCTCCATCAGCAGTTTCCACTTACGTCTCAGCTATCTGTCCACATCACATTGGAATGACTGATTGCCACCTCACATTGCCAGAAAGCTTGATAATGCAGACTGGAGCTCTGGCTGCAAACCACAACAACTACAGAAAAGGGGCCTTGGAGTTTGTCTTGTGGGAGAAAAAGAAGGGAAAGAAGTAGTAACAGATTTTTTTCCTACCACTTTCAAGACATGAATCAGTATTGTCTTCCAAGAGATGAATGAGCAAGAGCACCAAGCTATTATCTTTAATATGGCACTGCTTTTTTTCCTCTTTTTATTTTGTTGTTGTTGTTAATATGGTGAACTATAACTGTGTCCATAAGTGCCTATGTTTAGCTTGGCTGAGGAAGAGAATTTTTAGAGTCATATATATATATAAATATGCAACATAACCAGACTAGTAAATTTCAGAAAGCCCACTCAACTATGCTATACTGTTTCAAAGCATAAATATTATAGAAACTGAATTTTCAGAGCTTGTGGCTCAAGTAACCCATTTTCAACCAGATGAAAATGGCATATGACAAATACAACTTGCTGCGGACACTTTTGGGTGATGTCTTCAGCATCTCAACTGCAGACTTGAACAACTCCCAGCAGCAGAACTACAGTCACTTCATGTAAGTCATCTCTTAAAAGCCATTTACAGCTACACTGGAAAAAACCACAGCTCCTCTGCTTTAAAGACAATTAGAAATTCATGGAAATCTCTGCATGAGACCTCAGTGCTCTGAGACAGCCTGTTCAGAGCAAGCCCCTATACTTTGTCATGGCACATTATCCTGAAAATCCACCTAAAACCTGAAGCTGAGGCAGTCTACAAAGATAGCATAACTACCATACGTAGAAAACTTAGTAGTCAACTATCAGCATCTCCACTAAATGGATGTCAGAGAAAGTCATCTCGATTGCTGCCATCCTCCAGCCATCTGCAGCAGCTGGGAGTCAGCACTTGAAAACAAGCACTGTCAGAGGCAGACACACCCTACCGGGGGATGCATTTCCAGGCTCAGAGTAAAGGCTTGCCCACTGCTCCTCCCAGCCGCCTCTCGCTGGGAAAAACAATCCCAAAGTGAAGTTATTCTTTCGTGGTATAAACAATCCCCAAATAAATCAGTGTTCTTACTGGGTTTCTGGCACTGCACACCTCCTTGATCAAAGCAGCTTCCTCCATACTCTGGTTCCCAGTTTTTCTACCCATTACATAAACCAGATCAACCTAGTTTCTTGCTTCTAGTTTCTTTCAGCTTCAACTACATCTGCCTACCAGACCTGAAGTCTTCTGTGTGCTTGTTGTGCTGCTGACAAACTAGTTAAGAGTTTGACTGGTTTGGAGCAAGATGCCTCCTGGGTGGCCTTCCCATCTGGAGTTTGTCTGAACAGGTACACAGCCCACATTAGTCTTCTGAGGTGATGCACGGACATGCTAATCCTCCATAAAAAAAAGTATTAGAAGACACCAAGCAAAAGATGGGTTTTGTCCACGGCATTAGAGGTCACGAACCAGGTCTTCAAAATAATTCAAATCAAGTCAAGTGGTTTAATCAAACTATCTGCCTTCTGGTTTGATCCTTGAAACTTCAGTTTTACTCTCACAGCTGCAGAGGAAGACATTTAACCAAAACACAGAAGTATTTAAAGTCAGAGCTGGGTCATTTATTCATGACAAACATACCACAGTTTTCAACAGTGAGGAGAAACCAGTAAGTAGAATATAGAGGGTGAAAGGAATTGTGTTGTGATGTATCAGGGTGAACAGTCAGGGAAATTACGCAGTGTTCAACATCAGGAAATACAAGTTAAGCATCTTCTTAACTCATAATTAGCTCTTTATTAAAATTATTATTTAGGAAAAAAAACCCAACAGCAAAAAGCAAACCCCAAAAGCATAGTGAAAACATGAATTTTCTAACCTGCAGTATACTTCAGACAGACAGAATCTAGGTAGGATAGACAGAGCATATGAAGCTGTTGTGAACAGAGTAGAGCTAGTTTTTCAAGCTAGTTCAGCCTTTAAGTTTTTTGGAATGTAGAGATCAATTCCCAATCTTCTGAGCATTTTCCTCTATGATTTTGAATATATTAGTAAGACCAAACTATTCCCAGCAGCTGTAACCAAACTTCTATCTCATGTGCACCCAGCTTAAATGACTTATTTCTCACTAAGTGTGAAACTGAACAAGCATTTACATGTCACTTCATAGCTTTCGTAATCTGTTCTCAACATTTTGGTTTACGGCAAATTAACTTCTAACAGTCTAGCACTTCTTCCCTCCCCTTCCCCAAATTCTTTAGTTCCATTCTTAATGAAACAAAACTCAAAAGATTGTGCAACACAAAGAGCAGCACAGCTGCAATGTCAAGACAAATTAGTCTAAATACAGCAAATGAGAATATGAAGAAATACTGTGTTTGGGAAAGTGATTTTTTAAATTAAATTTCAGATTAATTATTCTTAAAGAAGAAAGCAAGCATCCACAGAAAACAATGTTAGCTGTATGCAGCTCAAGACAATGGATATTGAATGCAGAAAGCACACCAAAGTAGAAAAGTATGTGCTACCTCATGTTTAGAGAGTTGCCTTTATAGCAAAGAAAGAAATAAACAGGTAAACACATAAGATCCTTCAAGTTTCTCTTTTTCAATACAAAAAAATTCCTTCATACTTTCTGCCTTCTGTCAACAGCCTTTTAAACTATTTTAATGGCATAAACAAGCTGTATTACTATAAGGTACCTTTATGCCAAAATACATGCCAAAGCTCCTTTCCTATACAGCTCCTTCAGGTAAGGAGCATGGTTATTTTTTTTTTTTTGAGGCTTATCAAAAGAGGGGAGTTTTTACATCACTAGTTATACATAACAGTGGTGTACTGATATAACAGAGAAAACATTTTCTGCCAAGCCACAGCTATTCCTGACTGCCAGAGCAGCTGCCTGACAGCACAAATGAGTGCAACATTTGGGTAAATGTATTGTTTCATCTTCATGTTAAAAACTATTCAGGCAGATCCAAGAAGCAAAATTGGTGTGGTTAGTCAAGGACTCACATCCAGACACCTCTGGGAACTAAGGTACCAGAGACCATAAACAGCCTGCTGCCACACATTAACTAGTTAGTTTAACTAAGAGTGACAAGAAAAGTTTTTTATCTAAAAAAACATGTTTTCTCTCTCTCCCTTAGCATGCACATTCAGCCTTCTTTTCTTCCCATTCTTCTTCACAGCCTACAGCACAACACACTGCAAGTTCTCTTACTCCTGTGCAGGACAGCATGTGGCCACCCACTCCACCACAGAACCAAACAGAGATTTCCATGTGCCCCAATTTCTTGTTCCATTCCAGTATCTGAGAAGAAATGCATAAGGGTCTGATAAAGGAGCACCTCTAACTCTTCTGCACACAGGCTGTGGCAGTCTTACCTATAGTAGGTTTGTCCAAACTATGTGGTATTGCACTAAGGCAACGTTATATATGTTAAAAAGGAAAGGAAGGTGCCTGAAAGGCAGAAAACCTCAATGGCAAGCTTATCAGTAAACATACTGAAGTTATTTTTGGCTACAATCATATAGCCCAGCTTATTTCAGACAACAGCCACTTTACATGGAGTTTATAAACACAGGTTAAAACCTCACTTAGAGGATTACAGGGGAAGTCATTGCCAAATGGTTTTAGAAGAGGCCTTGAAAATATACCCCAGAACTCTCTCATAGGAAGATTTATCCAAAGTAGGCATTATAATATCCAAAATGCCTTCTCACGCACCAAAGGATGAAGTTGCAAGCCTGCATTTAACCATTTATTTTCCTTCTAGCTTTTTTATTTGGTTTCAAAGAGAAATGAGAGTAATTACTTGTCATTTGCACTATCATCTCAATTACTTTCCCCACGTAGTCCCCACATCCTTCCTGAATTCCCCTCTACAAGCATCTCTGAAATGTTAGCTTAAGGTGAGATTAGTAACTGCAGTAAGACTACAGGAAAATACTGAGTACGGAGCTGAAGACTAGAGAGACCACACAATACAAAGGATGTGGCTCTGACAGTAACAGGCTGAATACAGCAGGCAGACGGAAGTCTACAACTGCTGATGACCTTGCTAACACAAGGGACCAAAGCTGTACTTTAAAGGACCTCAGATGTCTCTACTGACTGTTTTCAAGAACTGCTGGGCCCCTTCTGGATAATTAGCCACTGTCTAAGTAAATATTTGAATAGCTGTGGAAATTAGAACTATTTTTGATCTTTGGTTTCTATTCTCAAGAAATAATAATGAAATATAGGTCAGAATTACACAGTCTTCCTAGAGTAATGAATTAAAAAATAAAGTCACATTTCTCCTAATTTTTTGATAGGACTACCCATATCCTTTTGAATCAAAAAGGATCAGGAGATAAACATGACATCTTTAAGCCAAGCTTCCCTAGGTGGCTATCTTGAAAGCAAAACCAGAAACTATTCAAGGACTATCCTCAAGTGTGCCTTGCACAAGCCCTGCATTCAGAACAAAAAAAGCTAGACCTTCCAATATTTCATCTCAAAAGAAGTCCCTTTGTTATTTATCTCCTGGCAGGCAACACAACCTTCAAGTTCTCGCTAAAGGTTTATCTGTCCTTCACATAAAAACCCACTGTTTTGGGGCCACAGGGATTCCTTTAATACTGAACTGCACCAGCAGTTAATGCTTAACATACATGCACAGTAATAATGCTAAGATTGCCTTGCAACCAGGAGCTCATGAAAGAACAAAACAGACTTAAACAAAAGTCTGTAATGATGATGAGTAACACAGAAGCAAACCCACACATACACTCCCCAATACCTTGGATAGCCTACATTAGCAGACAGAGTGAAACTACAGATAAATCTGCTCAGTTTAAGAAGTGAAGGTAATAAAATAAATACCCTAAAAAAGTAAATCACAAATGAAAAGAAACATCAGTTAATTTAAAACTGTATTTAATTTACCAAGAAATAAGCATACTTTTCTTCTCTCCCAGCTCTGCATGAAATACTGCATTGAAGTACATGAAGTCTTAAATAAGTAAAAACATAAGCTATTACTTGAATCACTTGGTTTATAATTTATTATTAATTTACGGAAGCAATTTTCTCTACCCTCATGACCAATCTACAAACATAAAATCCCCTGCTCCTCAACAGACATATTAAAACACCCAAGAAGCACCAAAGTTGTACAAAATAAGGTTGAATCTTATTTATGGAAGGCTGTGAGTGGGTTTGTTAGTAGCAATAAGCATCTGTCACACCATTTGCTAAAGAACAAGTATGCTACAGCCCATATTTACATTACTACATTGTTTAGTATTTGTATTGTTTAGGGTTCAGTTCCAGAATTTCTCCAGTTTTCCAAGCCAATAGTCACCACTCTTT
>NW_008237435.1:1357294-1370317 GCF_000691975.1 Corvus brachyrhynchos
TTTCCTATGAAGAGTTCAGGTATCATAGTGGTTCCTCTTTTACATGAGTTAACTCATGTTAAGTTTATCAGACAAAGCTGAAACTGAATTAAATAGTGCCACAAAGCTGTTTACAGCAAAGATAAGATAAGTAATGCTATTAAACAAAAAAAAAAAGCACACAGGAAACTAATACCACTAGTTATCTCTCAAACATTAATCATTGATTTCCACTCTTTACTACTAGAACTAATTATGCTATGCCTAGGGCACTGAACATTGCCTGACTAAATTGCCTTTTGTATAGTTTGTTAATAAGGCTTAGCTGAAAAAGGTTGTGTCTACAGAGAGAGGGATATGAAAAATGCTTACAGAAGGATATTGCAACAGAAGCTTTTATTACTGTTGCCTTATCACATTGCCACATTGTCTCCCCCGCCATTCTTCTAAGGGTTTAATTTCCTGTGATCTTACCCCAAACTGGGGTAGAAAACAGCTTTGTGTAGTACATCTAAAGTGTAGGTTAAGTACTCAAGAACACTACCTAAATAATGCAATTCTGACTTCAGAAACTTTCCTCTTGAGCATCAAGGTGGAAAAGGTATCACATGTTAAGTACTCAAGAACACTACCTAAATAATGCAATTCTGACTTCAGAAACTTTCCTCTTGAGCATCAAGGTGGAAAAGGTATCACTGTAAGTTTTATATTGCTCCATTGCTAATCAGACTTCAAGGTCTCTTCCGTAAAGCTTTTCTGCATCCCCCACCACTGCATCACTCTAGATTTTGTGTGCAGCATAACCTAGGGCAGGGGTTTAGGTACATAGAACACAGGCAAAGGTAGCCCTGATTTCTCCTTAAGAACATTTAACTTCTGTTTAAGAGTCACTACTTCATATAGTTTCTGGGCATGAAGAATTTCAGGTATTCAAGCTGAACTACCCTTGTTATCATTATATTAGCAAATGGAATTTAGAGCCTTTATGTTATTGGTATGCAGTCTCCACCTTTCTGCCCCTGAGAACTTCGAAATTTTTCTTCCTAAGAGATTTTAGGTTGACATGGTTTTACAGGACAGGCGTGACATCTGAGGATGGAAATAATTTTAAAAAGTGTCCAATCTTTTTAATGTCTATATGCAACCAGTCATTTCTGTGGAAACATCTAGCTGCCTTTAAAGGACGTGCTTGTATACACAGAATACCATAAATGCACACCAACTTGTCCACTGTCACCTGTACTTGCAGATACTCCTTTGCTGATGTGTAAGTGCTTCCTATATATGCAGCAGTATACATAACTGCTTCAATCACTAACTATATATTTGGACTTCTTCCCTCCAGAGTTTGCAAATGTTTGATTTCATATGTCTGTGGAAAATGAAGTACATTCTCAGAGGTTGCCCAGAGAGGTGGTGAAAATCTTCATCCTTGGAGGTATTAAAAAGCTGTTTGGACACAAGCCTGGTCAACTGGCTCTAGGTGGCCCAGCTTGAGCAGGGGAGGTGGACCTGATGACCTTCAGATGACCTTCCCACCTCAGTCATTCTGTGATTCTTCACTTCACTACACCAATTCCCTGCTCAACAGCCCATTCCCCCTTCTTCTCACAGAGGAAGGGGTTCATAAGCCAGCAGAGACCTTGCACTCTTCACCACTATGTTAACTGCAAGTTTATCGACAAAAACTTAACTAACTGGAAAGGACACCAATTCCTCTGCTACATCTCTCCTGTATCTCTCTGACAGGAGCTCTTGCCTGCAATAAATTATCCTGCTCTGAAACAGTGTCTGTTCTACTTCCATTTCTCCTTCTCCTTTGGTCTCAAGTCCTTCCAGCTGGAGGGAGGGCCCAATGAAGCAGTGTAGAGCCCCCAGATGAATTTCTTGTGGAATTAACATATTTTCAGCCAAGTTCAGCACATACACATACCGTACTGTTTTCAAAAACTAATTATGTCCCCCTGGCTATTAGAAGCCCTCCAGTAACTACACTACCATGCCAGCTTCTTTAGGACATTCTGAGCCCTCACAAACATTTTTTCCCCCCTTTGAATTTTAATGGTTTTAAAGCTTGGTCAGAGCAATCACACATTAGATTCTTGACAGCTAGCAATGAACAGGGAAAAAGTATCTCTGCTTAAGCTGTGTAAAAGTGCAAAACATAAATTGCCAATGATGTTTGTTGTGAGCTTGAAATGCCAAACTAATGTAAAAGATGAGACTGAACAGCAGAGGTAAGATGACATGGTAAGAGGGCTGCTGGAGGCCCAGCTATGTATTTAGTCTGCCTTACACTGAAAAACAAGCAAGTCTAGAGTGGAACGAAGTGGAACAAAAGTGTACCTGCAGACTTTTTCAGACAGCACAAATTTAGGGCACATCTAAGCATGAGAACTGAATGTTTCAAAGTATTAACTTTCAAAAGCTGATCTCTTCCCTCCTGCTCAAAGGCATTTTATTAGACAAGCTGATATTTCTTCTCCATAAATATTAATCTCATTCTACTCTGAGACTATCACAGCCATCAAACCACAATTACAATTCATTTAAATGAAGTATTACACAGTTGGCAGCCACTGAAAACTAAGATACAGCTTAAAGAAAGTGAATCCTTCTGCTCAAATCTACCAAATCTATTTGAGCTTTCTGTAGAGCCAAGACTAACACAGAGCTCCAATGTGGCTGTGACAGCATAGATACACTGCTGCAAATTCAGGAATTTAAATTACAGTCGAAGAAGGCAGCACCACCAACCTTGTATTCTTCCACAGGCAGATCAGTAAAGATGACCTAAAAATAGGTTTATTCAAATGTCAAATTTGAAATTACTTTAGAATTTTCTACTCAAGTGACACAGGAAGTTAACACTTGCCTACTCCCTTCCACAAAAGGTGATTTAACCCCTGCTTAAGTCAAGCGACTAGAAATTCTACTTTGTTTATATACTGACAAATGGCTGTGTCAAAGGATTTGTAGTGTTTCAGAGCTATGTTGACATTAGTGTAACAAACACATTAGTCCCTCACCTTCATTAGCACAAGTTTGCAGCAAATGTCCAACCATTTGGAGAGCAGTTATTTATTGCCAGCTATTTGATAATCTTGACAAAAATGAAAACATGCTCCTACGAGTCTGTGAAAAATCCACATAACAAATTAATTTTAGAATAAACAATTAGATAAGAGCTCAGAATATTTTGTTCAGTGAACAAAAACACAATCCAACTTTTAAATATGTATTTTTCTCCAGCTTGCCATAAGCTTAGTCATCTTCTGGAATATTTAGTAAAACTTGGTATTTTAGTCTACAGGTTTCCAAAACATTACTAGAGAACAGTACTGTCAGAACTACTTAAGGAAAATATGAAGTCATCATTCATGATTTATGTAGCAGGCTTTCTAAAAAGTGGCTAAGCAGAAAAGGACTGTCTCATTTTATAGATACCTTAAGGCCAGTACCTTCATAACAATGCAATTGCTAGAGTACTTGCAGGCAGATGAAAGCTGAGTCACTTTACTCATCCTGCCCAACTCAGTCCCCAAGTCATTGTTTTAATCAATTGCTTCATAATAAGGAAAGTTATTGTGCTACAACCAAGTATCTCACAAGAGGAACAAGACTAGAAGGAAAGTTTCCCTTTCCACATAGCAGTCTTCCTTAGTGGAAACAGAAAACTAGGGAAGATGATATAGCTGAACAGAGATTTAGCTTCAGTATTTCTTTAGGAAATAATAAGACCCTAAAAGACTATGACTTCCTGTGAAGTAACTCACTGAACAAGAAGCAACATTTTTAAAATGCATGAAGTTTTTGGGTTTTTAAAAACCCAGGTGTTTCTGTTTCATACTTCTCCCCATCCTTCCACAAAAGGGTGTGCAGAACATAAATAGTCTTAGCAGGTAAACTTTTGCTTCATGAGCCAACAAAGGATAAAATGATCAAAAGACTCCAGTTCATACAGTGACTAAACCACCAACTAATACAATTTTCAAAGATTCTGCTTGCACAGGCATTTTAAACATCAGCAAACGACTCACTTTCTTAGGGGCTGAATTTTCAAAGAGAGAAATACTTCCTTTGCCTGTCTGTGGAAACTATGCTTATTTCCCACAAGCTGAAACATGGCTCCAGCCTGTTTTTTCCACATTCTGTGTTAGTACAACTGATTTCCAGAGAAGTCAAACAGTGCAGTAGGCACAGAGATCATTGCTCTTGATGATACACAACAGCAATCATAGTATTGTTTCAAGGTAAATAAGCTAAAGCTGTTAACACAACATTATCTGACGTATACAGTAAACTAGCTTGCCTTTATCTAAGGGTTTTTAAAAGTTGTAATTAAAATACTGCCATCTCTTTTGAAGTCATGTTGTTAGGTTCAGACTTATGCCAGTGGAGGATTTGCTACAGTTTGGAATCATTTATGACTACTTAATTATTTAGAGGATGTAAATCTTACTCAAAAAAAAAAAAAAAAAAAAAAAAAAAAAAGGTCCAAGAATGAGGTTTCACTAGGATAGTCACAAAGGCCCTGTTCAGCTATGTGATTTTATCCTATTCCTCTTCACCTTTTCCCCCCCACACTGGCCACTCCAAGTCTGAAATGCTGATGAGGTGATTCTAGTCTCCAAATAGAAAAATGATTCAACTTGGACAAGAAAATTAGCAGCTTTCCTCCCTGCCCTGCAGAAAAGTTAGTGAGCTGAACTAGCTCACCCAAACGTTGGCTGAATATAAAACCTAGTGCTAGGTAAGATGCAGATTCAAGGGATGGTCCCACAAGACATACTGCCACCACTAAGCTTCCTTGTAGTTTTGTCCTAAATCAACAGAAATTTTGGACAACTTACTTTTAAACAAGCACTCACGAGCTTTTTCAAAATAATGCTGAAAAGGGGAGTGCTCAAGAAGCTGTCACACAAGTTCAAACAGATGGCAGAAGCAACCAGCATCAGGGCACATTTAGGTGCAGAATTCAACAGCCAAACAAACTTGAATTTCAAAAGGCTCACACCAAGTAAGCCACCTCAGCTCCACAGCTGCTCCAGCATTCCTTGGCCTACCATGCCCTCCCATCACAGTTGTGATATCTCACTCATGTCAAGTGTTAATTTGACTGACATATAAATCATTATACTAATATAATTATTTACAAGAACAGAGTGTTCATTCAGAAGTGTAAGCACAGATGTAAATCTCTCCCCCATTTGTGACATATCTTCTTTCAAACTAAACCCTCCAACCCCCAACATTCTACGGATCTCAAAGTCTACACCTACTCACCTATATTGTAACTGCATTTTGAAAGACTGCAATTTTTAACACATGAAGTCTAAGACCACAGGTAAAAGCATACAGCATCATGTGTAAAACAGCTTCAGTTTGCCTTTGCAGAAAGATATCTGCCATTTTTCACAAAAGACAGATGGGTATCAGTAACTCAGTTTTACCATCAGTGTCAATAGCCAGAAAACTCAAAGGTCAAAGGGAGCAAGGCTTATCAAGTGAGTGATGCACTGGCTTTTACATACAGAAAACTGTGGAAAGATTTAGTACTAGAGATACATAACAAAAACCTTTCTTCCCCTCAAAAAACCCCCAGAAGTGAAATCAAAGCATGAGAAACATTGGGAGAGAATAATAGTTCACAGCTGATAAGGATAAAAGTAGAAAAGATTTAAGAAGTGCAGTGTTAAAATGGCAGGGACAGTGCTAGAAAACATAACATTCATCTTTCCTCAGCCTGTCTAGTCAGAGTAATTGATGACACTGAGAGCTACGAAAAAGGATTGCTTACCCACACAGATCAGTTAAGACAGGTCTTAGGCAGTGATGCAAACATGGGGTTAGCAGGACACTTGGCTGCATCATAATTAGGGTTGCTTTTCTCCACCACTGAGCACATGAACACAGCTGTCTTCTAGAATCCTGCTATGGTCATTTGGTTATTACAGAAAGTTAATAACATAATAACACAACATTAACTTAGCTGCTTTTCATAAAGTAAAGGTGGATGTTACCTGTAGATGGAAGAATCTGGAACTTTAAACTCCACTGCCCTCCTAACAGGACAAGAAAGGCATACACATAGGCTTTTAGATGAGTATTTCACTGAAACATTGAAGAGCTGCTCTCTCCACTTGTAGCAAGGTTAAGCACCACACTGGCAAAGACTATCATCACATTCAAGGTTTTCCTGTCTCCCCAAATCCTTCACAAGTAACTGCATAATTGCAGACCAAAGCCAGGTCAGAGGCTTTTGCTTATCCAGCTGATCTACTGCATTCCGTAAGAAGGAGGAATATAACCATCACACTGATCACTCATGCAGGGCCATGCCTTCAAAGATTAGCAATCCTGGAAACATTCACACAGTTTGCTGACAAGTCTCCAACCCTCAGAAAAAGTCACAGGAGGCTAAAGTGACATTATCCCAAGTGCCTTACCTCTGCAAGCTATATTGCAACTCCAGCTTCATTTTAGATGGACGTAGAATTGCAAGCAACTTAATAACTAATACGTCAGATATGTTTCAAGTAGTCTGAGAAGTCTTGGCACGGTCTCCTCAGGACAACTTCCCCTTTCCTTATCTGAACTTTCAGAATTCATTTCCATGGAACATATTACTCTTTTCACCTAAATTCTTCAAGCTTAATATAGGTTAGTGCATGGAAGTAACTGTCTGATCACACCTCATGCTACTATCTTGGACACCAATCTACAGGCAATGAACAATCCATGGGTCACAATCTGAGAATCTCTATTTTCTGCTGAAACTAAGATCCATGCACCTTTCAAATGGTGCAGCAAATTAAACTTCAAAGTACATCTGAGAGAAGTTGTCGCAAAAGCTCAGGTGTAACTGAACCAGTTTAAGGAAAACATTCCAGAAGGTCATTTTAGAGTTGCTACCTGACTGGGATGAAAATCAAATACTTCACATCATCAGTGAGAGGGAAGGGAAATGCACAAATTCAGCTGTCATTTGAAGAAAAGAAGTCAGCATTCTCCATCACACAAGGAATTTGCTCTAGCACAGAAAGTATATGTAGGAAGGCTAGTGTTGTAACACATTCAGAGAATCTTCAATATGATTTTCACACAGCCCTGAGCGTTGCTAACTAACCAAGAGTACTGTAATTTATTCTGCTCACACTCCTTGACATGTAACTACTTATTTATCATCAAGATACAGTAGACAATGAAGAACCAGGACAGAACAGACTTAATAGCCCTTAGGGACTAGAGCTGAGAAACATGTGGAACAACTACAGTTTGGTGGGCAGCACTGTGGAATCCCAATTATAGATGCTCAAACTCACGATTCCTACACAAGGCAAATGAAGAGGCGTTTTGCATAAGACTAAGACCTAACTACCACCCCATCCCTACATGCTCAATTATGCGCATTGACTCTTCAGATGAGTACATTGCCTAAAGATTCATTTTTATCCTCTTCCATTACTATTCTGAAACTGGAATAAGATTGGTGTTATGGTCAAAGCTCAGACATACAGGTATCTAATTAAAGGGTTTGGGTTGTTGCCCCCATTAAAAAAGGAAGAGAAAACTTTAAAAATAACCAAGAAAAAACATGGAAGTTTTTGAAGTGATCACTATAACAAACATGATTACAAAGCTAAGCTACAGATATACACAAATTGCAAGATACAGGCTACAAAATTAGACTGCATGCTGGTCACTGACAACAGTGCTTGACACATTGCTAGTCCTCATAGATCATAAAGTAAATTCATGAGGAAAGCTCTGAACCAGTAGTCTTGTGCCTCCTTTAACTCCAGAAATATACATCCACCCCTTTATTTTCCAAAACCCGTGTTAAGTACACTGCTTTATAAAATGCAAAAGTGCAGTTTTCTAGGGCCAGCATCTGGAAGATAGTATATTCTCATTTGATAGATTCCCTCTATTTTTTTGAGAAATGAACTCAAAAACATATGAACAGCAGAACCATACCAAAGCACTTATAGGTTTTAAGTATGACTAATATGACTATTTCCACAGCTAAGAGTATGATTGCTTTTTCCTTCATACTCACTACTCAGCATGCTACCACAGTATATGAAACACATGTGCTGTCCAGGGTAATTTACTGGTGGCATGTAGTTGGAATAATTGTGCAAAGGAAGAGGTAGTTTTGATGATACTTTTTGGATCACATACAAATGATTCACTTGAACTTAATCCAACTCACTTTTCAAAAAAAAAAAAAATCAAGAACATGTAGATTAAACTTTTTAAGTGGACTTGTGCATCTTGGGGTACACCATCATGAAATTTTAAAAAAATGGAAAAAAACCAATTAAAGCTAACTCCACTCATCCAAAATACTAAATATAGCTGAGTGGCCTGTCAGGGGAATATTGTCTCTATACTTGATCATAGCTGCTAGAATCCTAAATTTGATAACAAAAATTAAACTACTATGCCAACAGGACACAGGACTTAGCAGGGTAGAGCTTCAAATAACATAAGCTGCTTTTTCTTCTGTAGAAGATTCTTTGTGTACACAATGTGTAATACTTCTGTATTTGAACTAAAACTATAGGCATAAGTGATCTTTATTTAACACCAGGGAGCTTGAAGAGAAAACAACAATACAAACACTGATACATTACAAATAAGAATAATCAGCAATGAGCAATCCTGTCAGTCTAAGGAGACTGATAAATACAGCAGCTGCATCAATGGGTATTTGATTCAGTAACTCTGTATTAACCATCTTCCCAAGGTATATTTAAATTTTAGAGGTTTTCATGAATGCCCTAAATACCTGAGTACTGTTTCTCTCTCTAATCAGTATTTATCTCCCCCTGTACCAATGCTGGGCAATCTAAAAAATTACTTCAACTCCTACAGAGATGCCAGCATACCTTCAAAAAAATCAAGCAGCTGAAAATAAATGAACAAAACTATTCCAGCTAAGAAAGCAGTACACAAGTCTTTAAACTCTGGGTCCTAGTCTCTCTATATATGGATTTTTTTTTTTTTTTTAATATGACAGAGCTGGAGCAGAATGCTTTTGCTTCCCCCTTATGGTAAGTTGAAGAGAACTCTAGGAGGAAAGCTTTAAGCTGAAATATTCGGAGTATCCACAGGATAGGGAAGCACAGATCACTGATCTCTCAGAGCTGAATACTGAAGACTTGTTGTACAGAAGGATCTGCATGTCACAGAATTTCAGAACCTGCTCATTGCCCTGCCTTCTTCCCCAGTGACCAAAACTAGAAGGATTGCCCAGGTATTATAGCAATGTCTAATATTAATATCTACTTATGCAGCAATAGATTGTTCTTCCAGAAAAAGTGTTAGAGTAGGTACAAGACTCTCAAAATTAAGAGTCTGTAGTTTTATTCAATACAGTGCCATTACCTAAACACAGTATTTTGATACTTAAGCTTTATTGTAAAACAACAATAATCCTATTCCTACGTTTGCTAAAATCTGATTAAGCAGCAGCTTTAAGTTATATTGTGACTTAACATTTTTTAATTTGAATCCTGACACATCACAGGAAGAAAATTTCCTAGTCTGTAGAAATTCAGTTCTAATAACTGACAAGTGCAGCCAAATAAGTTATTATTCTTGCAACAGACTGGCAGGGGAGAAAAATTCCTGCTACAATTTTATGCATCTGCAAATTACAGTAAACCAGAGCTGGCTTATTTCAAACTGGGAATGGATTTTGTCCCTATGTTTTCAATATCAGAAGCATTCAAGTTATCACAGCATGAAATAACAGGTTTTTAATACTGCAGTGGATTTTACACTGTGGAAATTGCTACATGATGCAGTGGTGACATGTTTATATAGAACACTCATAGGAAGGATTACACAAATCATGCATGTCAGCAAAATGGAAAGCATCTGTTTAGGCTGTGGCATGCTGCTAAGGCTCTTGACTGCCAGTTTGTGATATGGTACACAGCCCAGTTGGAGTCACAACAGCAAAACTGTGACAGATTTTCATGTCACTGCCTACTGCAGAAGTTGGGCAGCCTTCTGATAGTAGCTGCTAACATAAAAGCAAGATCAGATCAGCTGCATTTTGCGTGGAGAACAGGCAATTAATCTGATGTCAAATGTTTCAAGGGACAGTACTAGAGCCCTATTTTCAGTTTTTATATAGAAACACATTGAGACTTGATTAATGATCAAGGGATGAAAAAGAATTTCCCCTGAACCACATTAAAAAAAACCAAACCAACACGCCAAAACCCCAGAAAGTACAGACACTTAACTACTGAAGCAATATTACATGCAAGATCCATGTCTTCACAAAGTCCATTTACAGCTTTTTGGACTAAATGCCCTCCAAGAATACTTAAAAGCCTACATAATGCTCCAGAGTATTAGCTTTGCTTTTGGACCACCAGTTTAGCTGACATGGAAAAGGCTAGCTGTATAAGACTTCACACATCTAGACACATTGTTCTATTTAAGTCAGCATTGACTTGCATCAAAAAAGTTGGCTTCAAATCAGCTGATTCAGATGATATCTTATGAATTAAGTAGTATTACTTTCAACAGAAGTCCACCCACTATTGGTCAAGCCAACCTCTTCTGGGATCATGAAGGGGAATACAAGGCAAAGAGCTTTGCCAACAGCAAAAAATAAAAGCAAAGCAGGACACAGAATCTACAGGAAGTTTACATATGAACAGATCCTCAATTAAATCTAAAGGGTGTTGACTACTCCTTTAAAACTAAAGCCAAGATCTCAAGTTCCGCAGTCCAGACACAACTATACCTTCTTGAAGTTTTTTTTTTTTTTTTTTAATTTTAAAGTCACTTCACACTAACATTTTGAGATGAATGGAACTGTTATGGAAACCCAATCACAGCAATACTAGACTCTAAGTTTAGTTTTCTATTACTGTAAGGGAACACACAGAGTGCTTTAAAAAGGTCTCTGAAACTGTTATAAATAAGTGTATGACTTAGGCCTGAAGGAAGAACAGCTGGAGAATTTAGGATCCTCCCATATTTTAACTCATGGTGATGTCATAATTTAGAGTTCTTGGAAACTGTCAATTCAACATTTAAGACACATCAATAACAGTCATTAAATATACTACACATCTCTATTGGATTGAACACCAATTTAACTTTTATTAAGGGGAACACACAGAACTCCCAATTATAAGAAGTCACATGAGCATTCTCCTAACCTCTCAGGCTGCTTTAAAATATATACTTTCAGAGTTTAAAAGAGTTTCTAAACATACTATCTCCTGTGCACTGAAGTTTAAGCACTCTCTGCAAGCTTTACAATACATTGGAAAGAGACTGCTCTGCCATTAAGTATTTCACAGTGCAGATTTGAAGGGGCTCCTTTAGGGTTATGAAACAGCATTTCATTTCCATGTTAAAAAAGTTTGGCTTGGGAGGGCCTTCTATGTTTTGAAGATGAGGCATTTTACAAAATTTTATTATGAAAAGGTAAGATCAGTCAAAGAAGGTTTAAGTCAGAGTATACTTCAGATTGCTTAATCCTTTCATTGTTATGCAAGTGTATTTCATAACCTTATTTGAGGAATCAAAGAACAGTTTTAATACTAACAATGGTCTCAGTCTGACAGCTAATGCTAAACCAAGTGTGCATCATGCCCTCCTTCAACACTCCAATTTATGTAACTCCACACCACCATGGGTTTAAAAATAAACCACATGGGAAAACAAGGTTTAGATAGACAAAGAGTAAGATCACATACTTGTTCTCCTTAATTAGGATCTGCTGGTTGTGGACACAATACCATCCCAGAAACCATAGTTAAGATTTTCTTACTTCTACAGGCAGCCCCTAGAGAAAGCTATGAGGACAAATACGCAGGATTCCTGAAAAAGTGTTCTTGGCTTGATGTCTTGAGAAATCTTTTTCGCCTTTCCTCTCGGCCTTCAAAAGGAGCAATTTGCCTCCAAGGCAATTCAAACAACATTTTCAGCAGGGGTTTTAAAGATTTTTTCCAGAAATACACAAGTTTGCTATTGTAACCATCATTAAAGCAGCATCTTAAAGCTGCTAATGTGCTGGCAGAAGAGTATGTGAGCAAGACTGAGAAGCCATTCATTAACAGTAACAACCTTTAAGCAGATTCAGAGATTATTGCTTAAAAAGGATTTAATATCCAGAGCTACAGAAACGGCCACAAGACTTAGAACTCTGGATTCTAGGAGGATACAGTTGATTTAAAACTATTTGCTAACAGTCTTAATACCAGCATTCCTGTTAAACAGAACAGTCAGTTCAAATTAAGAAACACTCAAAGCAGTGATCTTACAAGTGAAAAGGAGCAAGTGCAAAACTCATGGAGATAGGAGTTCAGTAACAGCAGTTCATTTCCTAATATTAATTACCAAAAAGGGCAGCAGAAAGGAGTTTATAGTTACCCAGAAGTGTGCATGACAGTTAACCATCATGGTCCTCTCAATAAGCTCATCAGGACACTCCAGAAGATGGTGCCCGGAGACCACACCAGCATTGTTAACCAGGACAGACACCTCGCCAACCTCCTTGCGGACCCTCTCAGCTGTCAAGTAGACATTCTCTCTTTTGCCCACATCACAGGTGTACGTGTAAACTTGCAAGTTGCAATGGGGCAGCACATCGTTCTCTCCATCTCCAGCTACTAAAGAACACAGATAAGAGAACAGAAGGGGTGGGGGGCAATAAAGTTCTTGCTCATATTTTGACATTCAAACAAGTAGTCAAGCAGAAACAGCAAATACAATTCCAAACCACCAAAACTTCTATTTATTTTAGTATCACTGCAGTACACCAGGTGCCGGCTATTTACTACCGCTGCTACGTGCTTTAAGAAAAGCTGCAGGTTTTAAGGCCGCTGCTGGAGTCCGAGGCCCCGCGAAGCATGTCTGCGCTCACCGCTGCGGGCACAGGGCCGGCTCTGGCTAGCAAAGGCACCGTCGGGGCGTCTGGTACCCCTGCACCCAGCGGGCTCCAGCCCAGAGCCGCTCTCAGGGCCCGCCGCAGGTGAGCGCTGCCCCGGGCCGGACCCGCCA
>NW_008237435.1:1371153-1372440 GCF_000691975.1 Corvus brachyrhynchos
GTTAGAGGAACGCGCACGGGCGCTAAGGGTTCGTGCTCGTGGCTAGAGACGTAGGGAAGCTGGAAGCGCACAGGAGCCGCCGGGTCCCCGCAGGATGACCGATACCCGCCTGCCTGGGCTTCCTCTGCTGAGCTGTGAGAAACCGCTGAAGAAAACCCCGATGGTTTCTTGGTCTGTCAACGAGGTACAGAGGTCACTGATATCTCACCCGCCACTGACTAAAATAGGAGCTCACAGGTGCCAGCACACGGAAAGTGTTTTCTTCTGTGCGGTAACAGCGGCCGCTCCCTGTAGCTGGGCACCCTGCGGCCACCCGGCGCCGGAGCATCCCGCTCCAGGGCATTTGCCAGTTCCAGAGGAGGAGGACCAGAGCGTGCCCTTGCGATTTCCCAAACGTGGGTGTGCAGGATTTATCCTACTGCCTCTGCCCGCCTGCAGCCGTGTGCCTTAAGTGCACGACGCTGCGCTTTCTTCCCTGTGTCGCCGCCAGTTTACAGAAAAGTTCTTGGAACTTTGTTTGTGAACGCTGCCTCTCGAATTGAGCAGAAATTCGAGTTCAAAAGTTTTGGAAGAAAGTGCAGACAACCTCTTTCTTCAGTAGATATTGCAAGTGTTCTTGCGTGCTGATTTTAATCCCCCCTTTTACAATACTGCTAAAGACATCAAGTGATACAAACATCTGTATTAGCATAAAATAACAATGTTGTAAATAAATGAACACTGATACACCTGTAACTAGGATCTAAAGCACTCAATAGCCTTCTCAGGTGCAAGTGCCGTCCGACACCTCTGTGTGCTGTTAATTGGCAACAAATAAAAACACAGAGCTTGGCATTCCTTATCCCCAGCCCTGCTGTCTACACGGCTTTTTACACCGGACAGTCCTTTGCTGCTCAGAGTTCCACTAATTTCTCTTGCTCCCGTACGTGTGTAATGATGTGCCGGTGTCTACCTGGGTGATTTTAGGAGCACAGGTAGGCGCGCACAGGATCAGACTTACGAGCCACAACCTTAAGCAGCCTTCCAAGCTGCTGTGCTGGGCAGCGCTGCTTCCCGAGCCGCCCTCCATTCTCCACAGTGCAGTTATTGATTCCGTGTGGCGAGCCGAAAAGATGCCCAACCTAATGAAAGCACATCTCGGCACAAACGGAGCCCGTGGTTCCCACTTCCCCGTGGGTCCAGGTGAACGATCCTGCGGGCGCAGTGGTCGGCACGGCCAACAGCCCTGCTCCTCCGGCGGGGCTCCCTCCAGCCCCATGGACGGCAAACACTCCCTGGTCTCTAGCG